>NC_041227.1:10134975-10171835 GCF_002837175.3 Physeter macrocephalus | reverse complement strand
GTGTCCCCTGCATCGGCAGGCGGACTCTCAACCACTGCGCCACCAGGGAAGCCCTAGAGTTTTATCTGTATAGTTTTATATTTGTATTTTGTTTTCTGCTTAAGATGATTCTGGGTTCTATTTGGGAAAAGCAACATAAGGTTTTCAGAAAGTGAGTGAATTTAAAGAGAAGTGGTTGTATACAGCTACAGCAAAAAATCATGAGGGGCAGAGTTGCCCCTAGGGTGGGTGGGTGGGCAGGCGGGCCTGGGGAAATACTTTTTGTGGGGCTCCTGTCTTTATAAGCGATTTGAGTCATCCTCAAATCAATGTTTCAGCACCATTCTGGTGGCCCAATCCCACCCGATCCCACAAAAAATAAAAAGCCTGTGCTGGCCATTAGGGGCAATCTGCTCACCAGGAAGCTCTTCTGGCAACTGGCTGGGACCCTATAGGTGCAGGTCCTAGAGCTCTTTGGGGCATCTTGTGTCCTGTTGACCTTGTGCCCCAAAGGAAATAAATGGGAACGAGCTGGCCCCATCTGAGGGGGACGAGGGGCATCTCAAGCCAGAACTCACGCAGGACCCTGATATGCTTGGGACGCCCTACCCCACATGGTACTGCTGGTTCCAGGCACTGGAAGGGGGCTTGGGAAATCCCCAAGAAGGTATCCTCAGTGTAGAGTTATGGTAGGGTGAAGTGGTCCCTGAAGGTACAGGACCTGGGGCTGAGACGCTGCTTCCCTAGGGTTTAAGGGTAGCGCTGAAGCATGGGATGACATTTGAACCGTATTACATTCAGACTTTAAATAGAAATTTTTTCCAAACCTCGTATATGCTTTAGCTATAAGGAGAAAAAGCTGTTATAAGGAGGAAGCCAGCTGGAAAATTCTAGTATTTATAATATCTAATTCTGTTTGCGGGTTTGATGGTAAAAGATAATTTGGAGGGAACTTTGGAATTTTGTAAGATATTCAAGCAGAAGACTGTTTTGCTCTGCAAGTGACTGTTTTGCTCAGCTCAGTTCCCTGTAAATGCTCTGGGACCCTCTGCAGGCAGACCCAAGGTGGACATTATAAATTTGTTTACCTGGATGCTGCTTCTAAAGAGGTCTAGAGACACAGATTATAGCAGAGCTGCAGTGGAGGGAGCAGAGAGAGAGTCAGACAAATCCAGGTTGAGCTCATGACTCTTGTCACCTTGGGCTTCTGATGTGAGATGCAAATATCGGAGGTTAGATGTAAAACGGATAGTGCTGAGACCTCATAGGGCTGAGAGGAGCAGTAAACCCACACGTGGATGTGCACACAAAAAATGGTCCTTGATGTACGACTCAAAATGTAAAGGGGTATTTGAACAGCATCTCTAGAGAAGAAAAGATACGCCCAAAGTAGCCATTGCTTTCAACTGTTTTATTGCTAAACTATCATGATACAAGCCGTATAAAAATACTTTACATATAGCAAAAATAAACTACATTAAACTGAAGGTTAAAAACGTTTTGCATAGGAATGTGATGTATTCAGACTCCTTTTAACAGTCAAGATTTTCAAAACCTAAGCCTTCCAGTACCACCCCGTGGGAGAGACTTCTATTTGTTGGAGAATTAGCGAGGACATTCTCAACGTTTTCTCCCCTCTGAGGGCTGTAGAGGCAACAGGGGTGAGTGAGGTTCTTTGACAAGGTGTGTCAGGATGCTAAGCTTGTCCCAACCACAGCATCCATCCGTTCGGGCCAGAGTGCTGAAAGCACCTGCTAATAGAACAGCATCATTTGCATCCAAAGCCTGAACTAGGCAGGTGGAGTTGATTCTAACTGGCCAACAGCTGCATAAAGGCAGGGTGTTAAACCTTTCCTCCAGCACCCAACACGCCAGTTCACTTTCAGAAGGGCTGGCTTAGGGAGCCACCGCTAGCTCAACAATCACCAGAAATGTTTGTTTCTAAACAAACTGAGTTAAGACAGTGATGTTGGCTATAACTCAAGGCACTCATGAAAGCTGAGAGAAATTGATGTTTGTGATCAGTTTCATGTGATGCTGCTCTTTCATAAGCATTTAGTTGGAATGCAGGAAAACCACTTGCATTGGCTGCTTTGGCTCCATGAGACTGAATGCCCGAGACCCAAGCTTGGGAGATCCAAGGTTAAGATATGTTGGGTAGCTGCTAAGGGCCTGGCCCTCAAACGTGAGTTCAGGAAGGTTTACCCCGACTCGTCAAGAATGTCACAAGCCCTGTGCCACTTGTAAACGTAAAGCAAACAAAGCTGTTAACCAGACCCCTGACATCCTTTCAATTCTGAACAAATAAGAAGGTCTTGGAAAGGGTTTGACGTGAAAATAAACTCAAGCCTCCCCTTTAGTCCAGAGTGAGAAATGAGAACACATCAGCTTCCGATCTGTCTACACATGACAGCTCCCGCACTGGCCAAGGCTGGCTTCCTGAGAGGGATGGCTTGGCCACTGGATGTAAACAAGAAGGGCTACATCAGTGCTTCCCAGTTCTTAGAAAGAATCGACTTGATTCGTCTAGTCTGTGTCTTTGCTGGAAAACTCTGGATGTCCTTTGGGTAATGTGTACGGGGGGTTATCTACCAGGATTCAGTTAGCTCTGTAAACATTAGCCTGCACTTCTGTTCTAGGAACTCCCCATTACTCCTGTGTCTTTTTGAGACTCCCCATTACAACACAGGCAGTTTTGTCACATCAAAATCACCTACTAGGTCCCTTATTGGAGGGATCTAAACACCTTCCAGTTCTCAGTGACAAGATGGAGGCTCAGAGCTGAAGTCAGCAGTGTCCTCAAGCAACAAACAGGTGCTTCCTTCTTCCACGGAGCCATTCCCCCTCCTTTCTCTGGAGATGGTTTCTTCTAGCAGACAGGTGACTAACAGGCTCTGAGGTGGGCTTTTGTTTTGGGTTTGTTGTTTTTTTTTTTTTTTTCCTGGAACGATTAACAAATCTTCAAGAATACATCCTTTCGCTTAGGGAAAAAAAATCCTCACTGTATACGTAAAAAGAGACACTTGAAAAAGATTTCTGACCACTTATAAATATTTTCTAATTCCAACAAGGATGCGATATCTTGGGGACAGATAAAAAGCATAAAAATACAGATAAGAAAATAAAATTTAATACCATACTCATTAATTTGGGTTGCTATTATATATTATCAAGCAGCAGTATTTTTGTACAATACAGGAAGACTCAAACTTTGGAAATATACTACATTCAGCAACAGGGCAGATTGCTGTTGGAAGTGCTATATATTTACATTACCTTGGTTGTAGCAAGTACAAACCTCCACCTAACAGATCCTTCTAACACACGTGCAACACACCCATCTTGACAGTTTAGACATCCTTTTTCTTTCTCTTCGAGGACCTATTGCCTCTTCCCATACTGAAAATATTTCATGAGCAGTTTACTCTTGGCAAAACTTCCTCCTGGCATCTGTATCTGACAAAACTTTCTTGACTGCTGTCGAGTCTTACTACACATTCTCTTGCCTGTTTATGTCTCAAAACTAATGCTTTTGTTTCTTTCCTTTGCTATTTGGTATAGTTTATGAAAGTGCTTCCTATAATACCCAGCTAGGATGTCTTAGAAAAAGAGTTTGTGAGTGTCTTATACACACACACACACGTACATCTATACATACAGGAATGTGAACTACTAGGAGGCCCTTTGCACTAACATGGTTAGAATAGTGATGGAAAACGCATTAGTCCTTTTTCACCCCATGCACAATGCAGCTGAGCGACTGCTACAATAGCAGGAAGGCACTTGGGTAAAACATTCAGATAACTGAGGAAAGGCCAAATTCCCTCATGTGCAAAAAATGGCTCCCAGCCAGGTCAAGTGAGAACAAATCGCTCACCAAACGCTTGAACCCTTCCCCCGTGAAGTCAATATTGCTGGAGAGACAGTTCTTTAGGTAAAGCTGCTTGCATAAGGAACTCTTTATTAATGAGGAAGAATTTTGCATCCCAGAAGCTTTGCGATGGCGGTCAACTTCTTACTGGCATTCTGTTTGTTGAAAAGAATTTTGCTAAACTCTGCTTGGGGTGGGTGGAAAAGTCCCCTGTCCTTGGCGGGGGGTGGGGGGGGGATTGGGAGGGAAGAAATGCTAGGTCCTGACCAAAAGGGTACAGACATGTGCTGCATTCTGTCCCCTCTCTGGAGCCCCAAACACACCAGGCCGGGGTCACAGGTCCGGAGTTCCTGGCCCAGCTCTCAGAAAGGTTTTGATGACACAGCCAGGACTTAGAAAACCCACAGTGGGCCCTTAACTGCCACGATCCTCTTCGTAGGGTGATTTTTTCAGTCAACTCTGCTAGGCAGAAGGCCTGAGTACAGCCTTTTGAAGAGTGCCAGGAATATTTATTTACACTCTGTGTTTGATTACAGGGAAGCAATTAAATGGCTGAAAAGGAATCCCCAGTTTGTCCTGGGGTGTCTGCAATGAATGTAAACAAACATATCTGTGCGATTAAAAGCTCACCGGCCAAGAACGTGGAGGGTGTTATTCGTTTGCAAAAATTGCCCCCAAGGAGGAAGGCTTTGGCGGACCGTGGGTGCACTCAGAGGAGAGAAACACTCAGGGCTAAGCTGCACCCTCCATATGAGCGCATTCAAACTAAGGGCTGTGTGGGAGAGGATCTGCTTCTATTCAGATCACGTTTGTGCTGGATGAAGCAGCTAATGCAGAGGCGTTTTTGGGGCGGGGGGAGGGTTTCAATGGGTTCAGTTAAAAATAACCAATGAACTTTGGGGCCAAATCGTGAGCTTGAGTATCCCACTTTGAGTCTAGGCCAGAGAGGGAATTCAGCCTTTTTCCTCTTATCATGGGGGCGCCCACCCACCAAAGCACTTAGGCCTGCCAGCTGCCCTACTTTGCAACCGTTTTACTTAACAAAAATACCTGCACTTTTTTCTTCTTTTTTATTTTGGTTGCTTTAGCCCGTCTGCCGTTCCTTCTCAAAATTCAATGCACATGCTTGAGATTCTTCTTAACTACTTTCTGGAAAAGCACTTGGGCTGTTAGAGGAAAGAAAGCGGGAACATCAAAAAGCCGCGAAGCTTGTCCGGCTGCAGCGGATGCGTGCTCGCCTGGGTGACCTCCTCTAGTCCGTGACCGCGTGCTGCGGGGGGGAAGGGCAGCTAGCCAAGAGGCCCCCCCCCCGCCCCCGCCCGCCAGCTTGTTGAAAGCGGAGAAGAAAAAAAAGTGTACACATGTCATAATGCCGAGAAGCTTTAACAGGTGATCTTGTATGAGCCAGACTGTTTTTGATTCAGAAGCAGAACATTTAAAAATCGAGCTTGAGCTGTGGCCCATCCCTGGTGTGGACGGGCAATCCCTAGGGAAGATGGGCCGGCTTTGTTTCTCTTCAGCCTGTAAGCTGGGTCACGTTCCTTTGGTTGCTCTGTTGGAGAGCTCCTTTCCTTCCAAAGGTACAAGAGCTGTATCTGTGACCCAAAAAAGTGAAGGCAAGGGCTGGGGTTTAACTGCATCCCCATCTTCTGTCCCCCGAGTCCCCGGCTGCAGGCTCTCAGCCCTCAGGCGCATTCCAGCGGGTGGTCTGGTTCAGGATGTATTTGGGGTCAGCAGGCACTTAAGGTTGGGATGGGACACCTGAAAGTCAACCGAGATGCTCTTTGGGATTTAGAACAAGACTCAGAACGCACAGAGAGAGGAGGCGAGCTCCGGAATGGGGGTACCGGGGAGGACGGTGGGAGGCTCCGGCGTTAGCAATGTGGATGGTGTCTTGCTAATGGCTTCTTCTACGTCTGATTTCGGGCAGGAGGTCCTGAAAACTCCTTTCTGATAATTTCATTAACTACGAAAGAAAAGAGAGTAAGGGCGAGTGAGAGGGCACCCAAAACACAGGGATCAGGTTAGCTTTCTAGAACCTGATACAACCGGGCTGGCTTTTTTTTTAAAACATGTTTTCGTTCTTTGCAGTAATACATTTGACAATCTTTAACATAAGAAATGCCTTCCCACATCAGGACTCCTCCTCACCCCCCATGATGCTATTCTGTGGTATGGGTTTGTTAGTGAAAATGGCCCAAATGGTAACTTTGAAAAATTGCTGTGGCAGAAATGGAGCTGGGCCACAGGGCATGATCTAAGGAACACTTTCTCCCTCTTGTTATCGAATGCACTTCAGGTGCTCTACCGTATACCGAACTCTCTCTGTTATTACAAGATCCAGAAAATACCCACTCCATGACTAAAACACCGTTCCTTGACCCACAAAACTTACGACTCTCAAGAGGGGCCTTTAAAAAAAGTGGGTGGGACCGCCACAAAGACTAGCCATCAGTGTAAACATAACCTTCATCCCTTTCAGCGCAACCAGGAATTCCGCACCCCGCCCCCCGTTACCCCTTCTCGCTAGTGAAGGATCACACTCTGAGTCTTCTCAAGTACCCAGTGTCCTCAAGGGGCTCTGGAGTGTTCCATTACCCCCCGCCCCAGAAAGCTGCATGGAATCTAGCAGGGAACCAAGAATGCAATGCCGGCCAGGGGCATCAAGGAGCTGGCTCTGCTCTCCCACTCTGGCCACTTATCTGAGGCACCAGGTCCTAGGATCAAGGCAGTAAGGTCTTAGAATAGTGGCTCTTGCAAAAAGGCTTCCTTCAATGTGTTCTTGGGGAAAAGCTTGCCTTCAAAGGCAGCCCAGACACCAGGCAGGGGTGTGCACCTGCCCTAAAGTGTGTGTGTGCACTTTCGGCTTTACAGCTGGATTGTGTGGACTGGGCCCGGGAGCGGAAAAGGAGGCAGACCCCTCTGGGGTCCCGTAAAAGGTGGATGAATCTCCCCGCTCCTGGTGCCGGCACTCAATTCTTCCCACAGCCGCCACCTCTGTTTTCTCATCTCGGCCTCATCCTAAAGTTAGAGATGGGAGATGAGCAGTGAGGGTTAACTGTTGATGCAGAGTCCCTCCCCGCTGAGCTCGCCTACGTCCAGGGGGCTTTTCCCTGGAAAAGCCCTGCTTGGATGAGTCTGCAACTCCCGGAATAAGAAGAGAGCAAAAACACACTGCTCTGGAGCTGGATACGCTAGGTTTGACTCCTGGCTCCCTCACTCGACGGGCCGTGTGACTTTACCCCTCTGTGCCTCGGTTTTCTCATTTGTAGAGTGAGAAGCATCGTGTGTACCTTTTGGGGCTGTTGTGAGGATGCTGGGCACTGATGTGTATACAAGCTCCTAGCAGGAGGCCAGGTAACCGGTGTTGTGTAGCTGTCAGTTGTGTGATGGGTAGTGACACCCCACGCTTTGTGTTGGACTCTAAACCTAGTGCTTTACACCGGTGGGCTCTGTCTCGTGGCAGAAACCAAGGCGTCGCTCACTGTTCTTCAGACGTGTGCTGAAAGCAGGTGCGAGGGGAGCTCGAGAGTTCAGGTTCTGGAGCCAGGTGGCCGGGGCTGGAATCCCACATCTGCTTCCCTGCTCGCCCTTGTGATGTAACGGCTCTGTGCCTCAGTTTCCCCATCTGTAAACTGTGTATAAAAATATGACCTTCCAGGGCTTCCCTGGTGGCGCAGTGGTTGGGAGTCCGCCTGCCGATGCAGGGGACGCGGGTTCGCGCCCCGGTCCGGGAAGATCCCACGTGCCGCGGGGCGGCCGGGCCCGTGAGCCATGGCCGCTGAGCCTGCGCGTCCGGAGCCTGCGCTCCGCAGCGGGAGAGGCCACAACAGTGAGAGGCCCGCGTACCGCCAAAAAAAAAAAAAAAAAAAATGACCTTCCTTCTACAGTTGTTGAGGAGCTTAGATGAGATGACAGTGAGAAAATGACCACAGTCCCCGGCGTAGAGCAGATGTTGGTTCAGAGGGTGGTATGTGCATATGTATATATGTACGAGCACATGACACAGTATCTCTGGATGTTAATGGATGAGAATGTATGTATCAGAGTAACCACCGGCTCCAAAGTGTGGGAGTGGATCCACTGATAGGAACTCGGGGATGAATTCATGTGTTTGGCTAACCAGCTCTAACTGGGCCCTGACTGTGTAGCAGATACCAGCTGACTCCCAGGGCCCCCGCCCCCCCGAACCGGAGCTGGAGGAAGCAGGACCCCTCGCCTCTGCAGCCCCGGCCTCTGGGAAGTGTGCAGGGCTGGGCGGCCGGGGGGCCCTCAGTGAGGACAGCCAGGCAGGAGTGAAAGCACGTGGCCGGGGGAGGCGGGGTCGGTGCGGCTTCACACGAAGCTTTTCAAAGCCCGGATTCTGAAGGGTTTCCTGTTTTCTCAACCTAGGAAACGAGAGGAGTCAATCCTCAATGGAAATGTTCCACGGCCTCGGCTTTCTAAAAATAACTGCTGGGCAGAGCCACTGACACCACCGCCCTCGCCAAAGGGTCGTTTCCCTTCTCGGAGCTCGGGGCCAGGTTAGGGGCTGGGTGGGAGACGGTCTAGCTTCCCCCTCCCTTTGGATGGAAACCACCCTGGCTTTCTGAAAGCCACAGTCGAATCTAGAAAACTCGGGGGACGCTCTGCATGGGACCCCCTCGCGGTCGGGGTAGGGAGGTGGCCGGCCGCCCCGTCGGGCCCCAAAGCGAGGCCCACTCGCGCCCGCTGCAACCTCTCTGAGGGAGAGGAACCTTTTCTTTCTGAAACCTCAGAGCTCGTGCCCCTGGCTGTGGATGAGGAGAAACCTCTAGGGCAGAAGCGCCAGCTGGGTGGCGGCCACAGCAGTGCAGCCACATGGGTCTGCAAACGTGGGCTCCAAGTTCCCCGAAAGGGTGCCTGCCCGATCACTTCACCCCGACTGGAGAGGTCCCGCCTCTGCAGCCTCGCGTCTTTGGGTGGAAGGGAAAAGGGGGCATCGTGCTGCCCTTGCTTTGAATCAACTTCCCGATGTCACCATGGAACCTCTCCCTGGGAAGGAAAGGTGGTCTGCCCGTTCAGCAGCCCTGTCACCCCCTCTCTGTCACACCTTTAGTCTCACTTCCTCACTCTGGCCCACTACGTGCTTAAGGTTTCCTTTATCCAAAAACCCTGCTCTGGGCTTGTCTTGCCCCTGATCTGGTTCCTGCTGTGACCTCGCCGCCTACTGCCCTCCCCCCTCCCCCTCCCCCCTGCAGCCGACCACACGGGCTTCCGTTCTACGTGCTCCCCAGGCCGCACTCATGCCTCCAAGCCTCTGCCCTTGCTGGTCCCCTCGCCTCCTCTAATGCTTTCTTCCTCACTTCATTCGAGGCTCTGCTCAGTCTCCTCGGCCCCAGGCTCTGGGGACAGAGTCAGCAGTGCCGCCTGCCGCCACCCAGTTGTGATTGGTCTCCTTATCTCCTTTATATACCGGTTCCTGGCAGTTCACTGTTCTAGTGCTTTAGTTCTCTTGTTCCCCCACCGTACCCCTGGCTTTTGAAGAGTGCCTTGGTACATAGGAAGCGCTCAATAACATGTATTACTGAGAAAGCAGAAGCTTAGCAAGGGACTAAGTAGCCTCAGGTCACACTGTCTGCTCTGGGATTTGGCCCCAGGTCTGACTCTCAGGTCTGAGTGTGGAAACCCGCCCTGCTAGGTCACTGCCATCAGTATTTCATTCATCCGATAGATGTTTTGAGCATCTATCCTATGCCAATTTCTGCACCTCTTCTCCCACCTCTTCCCAAATCGGGCCATGGGCAGTTCTCCAAATGGTTCCTCTCTTGTCCAAATCCTGCCTTCCCTCCTGCCCCCTTTCCTGAGTATCACCTTTTCCCGGAAGCCTTCTCACATTCCTACATGGGGCCCTGACTCCCTCCAGAAGGAAACAGAGTTCTCAAAATGCTTTGCTTGCCTCCCTGTGCCATGTTATCTGAGTCGCTTGTATGCCCACTGTGCCAGGCATAGCAGCATGCGTACAGCAGGTGCCTAATGCATGCATCTTAGCCCACCACAAGGACCCCACACCATCAGCCTAGGTCACTTAGTTTAGGGAAGCTGACTTTTCCGTTATCCAATTGACAAACGGGTTTTTGGCCTGTTGTTTGCCTGGAGCTTTTTCTCCACAAAAGAATATAAGCCATTCACGTTTTTTCAGGGATAACAATGTGCCGGGCGCTGAACCAAGCACTGAGTTACTTCTCACACCAAACCTAGTAATACAGTCATCCTCGTTTTATAGATGGAGAAAGAGAGACAGGCAGTCACTTGGCACAGCAGGTGAAGGGGAGGCATCGGGATTTGAACCCATAGCCCCATTTTATTAACCTGTACATTATATGGCTCCACCATATAGGTAAAGAGATTGTGCTATGAGGTTTGCTAGCCATCACCTTTCTTCTGGGGCCCCGGAATCCTCAGCGTCTTTTGTGTGTCAGGAAAAGGCCAGAGCAGCCTCTGCGAAGTTAATGAGCAGAGAAGGCTGTGTGCTGAGTGGTGAAGGTGGTCACTGAGTATCACTTTCTTGGAACAGAATTGAGGCCAGTGGTGTTCAGTCTGCCACAAGCACCCCCGACCTTTTGTTACCCTTACAGAGAGACACCGTGATGAAAACATAGATGTTGAACATGGCTACAGCCTCAGGGTGATTTCTAAGCCTGACACCTAAGGCTGAAACCAGAAAGAAAGAAGACAGACGCATGTAAGTATATAAAAATTATACATTTTTCTTTAAAACTCCAAAAAAGACATCTGTAGTATATTCAGTATACATGACAAAGGTCATTCATATATAAAGAGGTGTTATAAATCAATAACAATTCTAATAAAAATGGCTACAGACATAAAGAGAGAATATAGCAGGGGTCAACAAACTTCTTCTATAAAGGGCCAGATAAAAATATTTTCAGCTTTGTGAGCTATATAGCCCCTTACTCAACTCTGCTTTTTTTTTTTTTTTTTTAACATGAAAGCAGCCACAGACAATATGTGAGCAAATGGGCATGGCTGTGTGCCAATAAAACTTTTTAACAAAACAGGCCAGGGGCCACATTTGACCTGAGATATGGTTTGCCAGTCTCTAGTATATATGCCAATGGCAAAGAAGAAAAAGAAAGCAAAGTGTTTTCTTCCCCTACTTTTCGGGGATGGCAATCCGGGGCAGCCAGTGCCTTTTACTATTATTGTTCATCCAACAACTCTGGGTTGATTAGTGGTAAATTTCTTAAAACTGATTTCTGCTGGCATCCCACTCTGCCCCAGGAATTTTCTGGTTCACTTGCGGGCCCGGACACCTGCGTGCTGACGTCTTTCTTTTAGCCAAGCTCGGAGGTTCCCAAAGCTCAGTTTGCAGAAGAATGGCCACTCAGGGTTACACACAGAAGCCCACACAGATAGACTTGAGGTGCAATTTAAGACTTTCTAGGGACTTTTGACTATTCTAGGCTTTCTGTAACTGCTGACTTTGGAACTTAATCCCCTGAGAAAGAAGCAACAGGAAGGAGAGGACGGGCCCCATCTTATTTCTCTCCCAAACCTCAAGCTTGTTTTCTGAAGTCTGGTTAGACTGTGTGAGGGCCCTCGAGAGCCTGGGGTCGGCCAGAGAGTCGCTCCTGAACCAGGGAGGCAGTGTTCTGGAGGCCAAAAGAAAGAATCTGAGAGTTAACACAGGCCAAGTCCCACCTGCCGCCCTTCTCCCGCGCTGCCTTGCTCCAGTCGGCCCTGGGACCTGTGCTGGGGAAGGGAGGTACCTAGACACTAGGGTGGCTGAACCAGAAAGCATGTGAAGTGTTCTCTGGATGCTTCTACCTTCTGTCCTAACTGCTCTCAGGGAAAGCTACTCTGAAGGCCCAGAGTGAACGCCAGGCTGAAACTCTGTGCCCTGAGCACCAGGCCTGTCTTCCCCACCAGCACGTGCAAAGGAGCTAAGAAGGAAAGGTGGCCCTTGGCCTTGGCTTCCCCTGTGACTTGGCTATCACAATGCTTTCACTTGCTAAGTGACTCCCCAGCCTTTTCTCCCCTCCCGGCCATCCCCACATGATCTGGGGGCACTTGGGAACTGAAGAAGAGCCTTCTAGAAGGGCCAGACTTTAGCGCGGCTCAGTGAAAAGGACAAAAACGCCTTGATAGGCCTGTAGCCCAAAGCTGTGGGTGGGGTCTGAAGCGTTCCATGATGGTAAATCCCCTCCCCTCTGAGGCCAGGCAGATCAGAGCCAGCTTGCCAGAGTTCCCAGGCCCCTGCAAGGTCAGAGCGTTGCCAAGTCCTAACATCAGGGAGGGAAGAAGCACATTAAAAAGGCCCTTTGACTAAGTGGCTGAGTCTCAGAGCTGATATTTCAGCTGCATTTTTGTCATCCTGACTCCCCGGATGCAGAGTTCTCAGGAGGGACTCTGGCTCCCGGTGGGTATCCAGCCAAGTTTCGCTGAGTGTTACTGGTGCCTTTTGCCTGTTGATGGTGTCTGAGAGTCACTGGTGGAGAATGTGCCAGGGAAACCCTCCCCCTGCTAAGGTTCATGCTTCTGTTGGGAAGTTTTGGTACTTCTCAGCAGGCCCCACCCTCTGGGAAACCAGGTTTGGGATGTCAGCTCCCTCCGCTGTGTGTGCTAATGGACGTGAAAGCTCATGGTTGTTCTAACTGGGTTTTCAGAGTGAGCCATCATGGTGATGCTGCAGAGGACTCGGGGTCTGGCCTATGATGTAGCAAACCCACTTTCACCAACAAACAGATGATCTGAGAGCCAAGGCCCAGCGGGACATCAGGAGGCACGTAAGCCAGCCATACTGATGCTGGATGATTTCTGGCGAGAGCTCACCGCATGCTGGGCACTGCACGTGCTACCTGATTCCAGTCATTGTGCAGAGAATTAAATAACAGCAGTGGCATCTAAACAGCTGAGGCAAAGAAAGGTAAAGCGACATCCTCGCTGTCCCACGTGGACTCTCTACCCCCGGAGCCTCCTGTTCCCTTCAGTCAAGTCTGCATTGGTTCCCAGGCTCTTCTGCGCAGGCCCAGAACCCAAAGTAGACGGAGGGGATCTACAGCTAAGGCGAGGGGCTCCACTGAGCTCAGTGGGAAAACCACATCCAGCTCTAGCCCAGGTCCAGAGCCTGGTTTCACATCCAGAAAGCGCAGGGCGAGGGGATGGTTAACCCCTTCCAAAGTGCACAAGAAGGCCCCCTGGGGGGCTGGTGTGCGTGGAGCTTTGAGTTGATGAGATCAAGACTGGAAATTACCTAAGCACAGGGCACTTGCAGAGGTTCCCAATCCACCTGCCCCCTCTCTCGTTCCCCAATGCAGACCGCCCTGCCGTTGACGGAGAGCCTTCCTCAACTGGAAACACCAAGCAAAGTGTACAAGACCGAAAGGGAGCTGGCTCAGGGCAGGAGCAGAGCTGCCAAAGGCTGGAACCCGGCGCTGCTGCCTTCTCCCTGGAAGAGGGTGATGGGGCCACTGGGAGAGCATGCAGATCCCCATCGCCACCCCTACTCCCCACCCCGACCTCCAGCCTCTGAGAATCTCAGGTATGTCCCCTGGGGGTTCCCCCTTACAGAGTGGTGGGGTCTAGCCCTTAAGAGTAGGAAATGTTGGAAAATGAGAGAGGGCCTTCAGGTTGTAAAGTTTTCTTTTACTCAAAAAAAAAAAAAAAAATCAAGTTAAGGAAACACACAGCTGGAAAACAAAAGGAAAGGCAGAAGATATCAATTACCTTTAACTTTGATTTCTTGGATCAAAGATCACAGTCATTCTGTTTCATAATATGTTTTGTATCCAGCTAAGGTGTGTGTCTATCAGCTCTGAAAAAGATTTGCAAAACCATTTTTGAGAAGAAAAAAAAAATCACCTTCGACCTCTTATGCTTCCAACTCATGCTAATATCATCCATTTAATGAGTAGCTCTTCACCCAGGGCCGCTGAGAACCCAGGATAGAACTCAACCCTCTGGCTGTAGTTTAAGCCCCAATTCTATATCGTCTTAACATCTGTGCCAGAATTAACCCCAAACCAGGGTAATAATCACTGAGATGAGGGCCTTTGTACAAAGAAATGGGGATCTCTGAAATCAAAGTTCATCAGCAAGATTATGGTGGTTTGGGATTTTTTTGTTTTTTAAAGCAAGACAAAATGGCTCGGTTGCTGGCATGTCATGCAGTTTCAAATCATGGCCAACGAAGGAGATAAAATAACACTGGCAGCTGTGGCAGAGCACATCAGAAAATCAGCATTTCACGATGGAGCTACTCAAATGTAATTCTCCTTCATTTGACCCCTGCTTCCTTCTTACGAGTGATACAACCTCGGTGGGCATACAAATTCATAAGACTGTACACTTTCTTCCTGTTTTTCTCTGGTTGGCAAGTTACTATTTTTATAGCCCCTGCCCAGTCAGAGCACTGAAGGCACTTAGAAAGGAGACAGGAGCTATATATTTGACAGGCATTCAATTATATCACATTTTCTCTTCAATTTTAAATAATCTCTTTTCCTTTCTCAGTCCTTTCTCAATCCCTTTTCAATGGCCAGGTTAGAAGGCCAGAGTCCGTTTTGAGTGCTTGATGTAGAAATATTTTCTGGAATGAATTTCTTGCAGGGAGTAATCCCACCTCTTGCTAGATGTCGCTATACTTGCATCCTTAGGTAAACCAGAATAGTCTCTCAAAAGGCATGAGCTCTCAACTCTCATCTTCGAGGCAGAGAACACTCAATAATGAGGTCTTTTCTGCAGTTGCAGGCCTAGACTCCCACGTGTTGGGCTCCGATAGGGTTAGTCACGGGCTGCTGCCGCCCAGGACAAAACAACCACCTCCTCAGTAGGGGCTCTGAACACAGTTTGGACCATGCATTTCAGGCCATCCCTTGAAGCAGAAAGGCCCACTGGCAAATCCAGGTGCCCGTGGCCCGAAGGCAGCTCCCTCATCACACTTGCCTGTCTCTACTACACACTGGCTGGTTCCAAACCCAAGAGCAGAGGATTGTCTGACCACTCCCTCAGGGCCTTAAAAAAAAAGCCTCTATCCTGACAGTGGCCAAATAATGTTTTCAGCCTGGACCTCACCCCCCTCACCCCTGAACTTCAGACTTAGATATCGAACTACCGGCTGGGCATCTCAAACTTAACACGGCCAAAACCAATCATCTCCTGCTCATCACAATCATCGCTGCCCTGCCACCTGCTCCGCTCGTCCCATCACAGGAAACGCACACTCCCCTCTTCCGGGTGTTCAGGTCAGTCTTGGTCACAGCCCCCATCCCCTCCATATGCAAATGCTTCTGGATTTACCCTCAAAATAACATCCAGAAACTAACAGCCTCTATCAATCACCTCACTGCACTGGAAAAAAAAAATAGCTAAGATGTTTGCACTTTATCCCTCTGTACACATTCAAGTAGCACTTAGTGGGGACCAGGTGCCATCTACGCGTCCAAGGTCACACCCTTGGAGCAGCACCTTTGAATCGAGGCGGAAGCCCAGGTACCAGGCTTTTAATAGTAGGGGCCATTCCCCGGGAAGCCCACGCCTGCTCTGGCTCCACGCCCGCCCCCTGGTCAGGTTTGTCTGTAGACTTTTGAGGTGCAGCTTCCTGTTTAGTCATGAAGCAGACACTTTAATCGTCTATTTCCTGGTGGGAGGCAGGTACCAGGAGCCAGAGGAAGGGCCTGTTTTAAATTCAACTAAGACCTTTGCCCCGCTCTGTAGGGGGCTGTTCACGTGCCTTATTTAATCCTCAGTCATCTCTGGGGGTTGGGGCTACTATGATGCCCATTTCTCAGGTCAAGTTACTGAGGCAGAGAAAGATGGAGTGACCCTTCCAGGAACGGCCCCAGCTCGGTGGGTGCTAGTCCCAGGTCCGGGCTTCCACATGTGTAAAATCATCAAGCTGCCCTGGAGGCTGAGTTAAAATGTAGTTTTGCATCAGAAGGGCTCGACACAAAAGCACTCTGTCAATACACCTGTGTAAGTCTCACGACCTCTCTCTGAGCCTCACTTTCCCCACAAGACGGGGATCAGAATACCTCCCTGGAGAGACGGCTGTCAGGATTGAAGGAGATGATGTAGCTGGCTTATTCATGGACAGATGTTTACTAACTCTGCACTACGGACCTGTAGAGAAGACGGAAGAATGAGAGAGAAGATGTGGAAGGAGACAGACCAGTCCAATCCACTCCTCTTCCACTAACCAAGAATACAACGCTAGTTCCCTACATGTTTAAAGAAGAAGTCTGTTCCATTGATCAGCTGTTAGTAACGTGGAGGTAGACATCGAGAGAGAAGACAGCATCTCGACTTATGATATGTTACCGAGGTGACACCTAGAAACCCGCCCAAAGACGGGGAGAGAGGCCTCTGGTCCCAGAATCACTCCCCCATTGTTGTGGTCTTTTATGAGGCTACCGCTGAAGACCTACACGGTGATGGTACATTTTTTACAATCCTCGCCATAAATCGGTGAATTGTCCTGCTAGTCTCATGGATTAGGTGATCATTTAGGATATGGATTGGAAATGGTTCGCTGATTAATCAACACGGATAATTAACACGAAAGTGCAAGGCGTCAACAGATAAAATACGAAAATCTGTCACCCTGACAAATTCTACGACTAGCTTCCACCCTCCTGAGAGCACAGGCACACCTCTAAATGGGATGGCATCAGAGGAGAAAACCTCTGTGCGTCTGCATCGTAGGGGTTAGACTGGTCTGAGGTACGTTCAGTTTACTGGTTCTTTAATGAAAACACCGGGGTCCCTCCCGACCTGTGTAGAACGCGCTACCATCTTCTCCATCCTCCGCTTTTTCCATGATTACACGTCAACTTACAAGCTAGGGAGAAACAACTCAGACGTTCTCTAAGCTAAGCTGCCCTGCGAGGGAGGACTAGCCAACTGTATGAACTCAGACCTGAGTTGAGCTGAGCTCCTCTGCCTGGTCCTTTTCTCCAATTCAGCAGAATTTCTTCCGATTACATGCAGCTAAGAGGCACCTCTCCTATCAAGCAACCACAGGGCTTCTAAGGTAGCAACCACAGGCAGGAAAGCATTCTAAACAAACCACGGCTTGCCTCCTGGTCCTCCTGAAGCTTCATCACGGCCTCGGCCCCAAAGCAAGCACTGCAAAATGAGCTGCTGCCTTTCAAAAAGAAAACAGAAGCAAAAAGAAAAGCACTTGTTACTACATCCAGCTGAGATTCGGGAAAGAAACTGATCCAAACCCACAGTTCAGCTCAGCCTGCAACCACAAATGAGATGATAAAATAAATACCTAATTGTTTGGGAAGCCATCTTTCTCGCTGGAGGTTGGAGGAATTAACCAAACATTTCTGTTAAGACATTTGCACTTCCTTAGCCTTGCGTGTGCAGCAGAGAGAACTGAAGGCGGGTCAGACACGCCAGGTGGGTTAAGAGGGGGAAGCGCAGAGCAGGAAGAAACATCTCCATCCTGAGCTACTTTCCCCACGTCACAGAATCTCACAGAAGTTCCGCGAAGCCTTTGAAGAAGAGGTCCAAAACCCCAGGCCTGCCTCACGTGAACTTTCCTTCAAAAAACCAGCACAGCCCCTGCTGCTTGCAACAGATTCGCTGGATATTTATTGAATCTTCTAGCCTAGTCTGCACCTCACCCTTCCATAAATTCACCTTCCAGATCATTCTATGTCCTCCCAACGTGTCACGACCAGCTCACAGCACGGCACCACCACCCCACTCCCCGCAATCAAGAAGGGCACCCGTACATACATCCCCGTGTTTCTAAAGCCCGACATAAGCCCACGTGCTGTAAGGAGGCAGCCCGACCCACTTCACGCTGCCATCAGTCTTAGGCATTTTGTCCTGAAATTTTCCCCCGAGAACTGAGCAGCCCGACCCACTTCACGCTGCCATCAGTCTTAGGCATTTTGTCCTGAAATTTTCCCCCCGAGAACTGACTGACCTGCAGACCGTCCCCACGTGCACTCGGCAAGCCCTAACTACAGGACCCACCTGATAGCCCACCAGCCTGCAGAGGCGGATGGAGGACGATGGTGCAGGGCCAAGCGCCTGAGTGATGGCGAGATAAACCTGGGACCCCTGGGCTCCCCAGCCCACCCCCTTCCAGGCCCAAGAAGTCACATAGCTGCCTGGAAAGAAATTCCACCAGGTCCATGCCGGGACCAGACCCAGTCCTAAATTTCTCCAACTGAGATTCACAGGCCCAGGCCTGGCACAGATGGCCAACTCAAAGGCCGCCTGGAGTGACCAGCAAGGACTGTGTGTGTGACATTACACCAGGTGTCCCTAAGATACCTTAACTCTCCCAGGACATGCAGACAGAACCCTAACTCCTGACTCAGCCCCCTCGATCAAACCTTCACCTGTACAGTCCTTGCTGAGGACTGAACTGTGTCCCACAAATTGCCATGTTGAAGCCCTAACCCCCAGTGTGATGGTATTTGGAGGTGGTCCTTTGGGGGGTGATTTGGGTTAGATGAGACCATGAGGATGGGGCCCTCAGGATGGGATCGGTGCCCTGTAAGAAGAAAGACCAGAGAGCTTGTATGCTCACTCATTGGGCCCAGCGAGAAGGCATGCAGGCTCACCAGCACCCGATCATACAGGCACCCTGATCTCAGACTTCTGGCCTCCAGAACTATGAGAGGATAACTTCTGCTGTTTAAGCCACCGGGTCAGTGGAATTCTGTTATGGCGGCCTGAGCGAGGACAGTCCTGTAAGCGCTGCTCTACCCAAGACCGTTCCTCTCTAATATCTCAAGGTGTGCTCACAGGGCAGGCATCTGCTGGCAAAGCAACCGAGGTTAAGTGATTTGCCCAAGGTCACACTCCGAGGCAGGGTTTGAACAAGGAGCAGGCACTGCTGTGGCCCCAGTGTCCTCCACACCCCTAAACACACACACACCTTCATGCCATGTGGCTCTGTGCCAGCAAAACCCCCCTCTCCCTGCTGTGATATCCAAATCCCACTTCTCTGCCGCCATCCGGCCTCAACTGCTGCCCGGGATCCTCTGGCCAACAGCCCCTTCTCCCTTCCCTGCCCTCCACTGACCTCACAAATTCGGCCTTTCTGTGTCTGGTAAGGTGGTAAGTGTCTGAGGGTGGTGGCCACAGATGGCCCGGCGCAGGGGCTGAGCACAGCAGTGAGGGGCTCACACCAGGGCAGAGCCACAGGGAAACACACAGGTGGGAGCCAGACTGCTGGGGTCCAAGTCCAGCCTGCCATGCCCTGCCATGGATTTGAGGCAAGCCCTGACCCCCTCTGAACCTGCCCTGCAAAAAGTGGGCAATGACGGTTCTTAACAACTTTAGAGGGAATCGATGAGTAGACACATGACAGGTGCTGTAAACAGCGTCCGACACGTTGTAAGTACCCCACATTCACTAACGGAATGTGAGTCAATCGTTTCACTTCTTGGGCCTCAGTTTCCTCATCTGTAAAATGGGAATAATAATGTGCATCCCAGAAAGACGTTGGGCAATGCATACAGTTGGAACGATGCCAAGTTAACAAAAAAAAAAAACCCATGTTAGCAGCTGTTCCTATTAACATTGTTAGTATGCATTAGTCCACCCCACAGAGAACATGTGGTTAACACAATGAATTGACTGGTGACCAGGCCACCCTCTCTCACCAAAGCACTTTCACCTTGGAAGCTATTTCTGAATTTTCAGAGTGGGTGGGTCTGAGGTCAGCCCGGCTCCTAGAGGTGCATTTTTACATCCTGCCAAGGGGGGCCCCCTCCCAGGCCACCCCACATGGTGTGCTGGGCTAGTGACACAACAGCCTCTGAGTCACCAATGTTCTGCAAACCAGAGGCCTCCGGAAGCCAGCCCTGGCAGCAGGCCCGCACGGCCCCCAGCAGCCGACATCTTACCAGCAAGACCTTGGGGCTTACGAGAAAAATGCCGCACCTCGTCCCAAACTGTCCTCAGCTCTCAGGATGAGTAAACATGGCAGTTTCGAGTAAGAAGCCTAGGTGCTAACTGGGAGGAGGGCAGATCAGCTGCAGCCAAGAAGGTGCCAAGCCCTGAGGGGTAGGAGGAGGTCCCCTGCCCTGAGCCAGCCTCCAGGGAGACGCACTCATCCTTCATCCTGCTCTGGTCCAGCAACATGAGACAGGCCCCACCTCCCAGCACAGCTTCTTGGGGCCTTCATGCCAGCATCCACCCTCAGGCCCACCCTCCACTCAAATCAGACTTCACAATGCAGAACTCCAAATCCACATGCAACACAACTCCATCAAGGCCGAGAGAGAGCGGTGCCTGAGCTGCTCCCCAGGCATTGACAGGGGCGCCTGGCCACTTGGAAAGACTTTGCAGGGAGCGGGGGGCAGGTGGCCAGGTTCATCTCCACACTTTCTAAAGGACCACGTGTGCACGGGCTGATAAAGCAACATTTAGTGGCACCTTCTATGCAGGACCACAGCTTTCATATATGTCATCTCATTTATGGCCACCGACGGTTTTGTGGGCACACGCCAGTGTTCACAGAAGCTTAGCATTAGCTGGATCAGGGTGAACCCCGCCTTTCCCTTGCACATGGTTACCATGGTGATGGATCCTGGTTTTGGGGCGGGCAGTTAGCATGGCTCAGGCTATAAGGACCCTGTATCTTGAAGCTCAAGACATGGAACCATCAACCCCTCACTGGGTTGTCATCACCCCATGAGGGCAGGGACCTCTTCTCTCATTCACTGCCATGACCCCAGCACCCAGGACAGAGCCCAGCACACAGCAGGTACTCAATTAATTTTCCTGGAGAGATGGTTGAATGCATGAAACACAAACTCCAAATTGATTTGGATTTAACCAGAATTTGCCCAGTTGAGTCTGGTTTTTGACGGTCTCCCGGAGCTGGTCTGAAACTCTAGTAGGAAGGTTGCTGGCCAGCTTGTTCTATTAGTTGTAGATGAGACGTCCGGATACATGTAGTAGAATAATAATTACCATTATTTTATTAATTTATATAGCACTTTCTACAAAGCACTTCACATATATTTACTCCTCACATATATTTACTCCTCATGGTAATCCCACAGAGTAGGTATTAACTGTCCCCATTTTACAGATGATGAAACTGAGGCACAGAGAGATTAAGGAACATACCCAGCTTATACAGCTACTAAGTCGCGGAGCCAGGATTCAAACCTACCCAGTCTGGCTCAAGCTATTGAAGATGGGAATTCTTTTGTAATTATCATCTGGCAGTCAGAATTTGCTTCTTTTGAGTGCAACTCTGAACAAAGACTGGTCCTCGGGAGACCCCAACTTTTATCAGGGTTACCCAGTAGAAGTCACCCATATAGTACTCAAGGAAAAACGGGGGCGAGCTAACATATATGTTGACTGTAGTTAATCTGGGGGATGAGATTTAAGAAGCCAAGAGTGACTTGGCCCCTTTGGGACCACGATGCCAAGCCCGGGGTACATATCTAAAAGGTGAGATGGTGCTAGATTTTCATAAGACTTAAAGTAGAGCCAAGGCCTGGGGTTCAGAGACAGACGGCAGCTTCCCAGTTGTGACTGGAGCCATCCCAGCTTGCTTCTGTTGGCAGTATTCTCCCGCAGAAGAGGAAAGTTGAAGCTCACGCCTCACAAAACCACCAGCAAGCTGTGTTTCTAGATCTAAGGAAACCAAGCCTTCCCGTGGTGTCCATCTGATTCTGGCTTTGGGCTCTGATGGCATATAAGGCACCCTCTCTCCAAAGAAAGTATAACCGTCTTAGCCTCCACAGTCAGGGGCCTATCTGATGGGGAAATCCAGGTTATCCCAGAATGTGACAGAGGTGAGTGGCTGCCTCTATCTGCAACTATCCACAGCTGGACACCCGCTGGCTTTCTAGTCAGAATTGCATTTGGATGGACTTTCCCAGCCAGCACCAACCCACTGCTGGGACCCAGGGACCCCACTTGACCTTGGGAAAGGCCATTCCTTTGAGATCAAAGAGTATGCATTTCTCTTCCTCACTCTCCTCTAGTCCCCCCAGCCTTCCTTCTACACTCTGAATGCACCAAGTATACTTCCACCACAGGGCCTTTGCACTTGCTATTCCCTCTACCAAGGGTGCTCTTTCCTTAGATATTTGCAAGGCTCTATCAGCAAGATCTCTGCTCAAATGTCACCTCCTCTGGGATGCTTCCCTTATGGAACAGCAGGCCCCCCATGCCACACACCACTTCTCTATTCCCCTCCACCCTGCTTTACCTTTTTCCATAGCACTTATTCTAGCTGGTGTTATCGTTTATGTTTAGACTGCGAGCTCAAAGAGGGCAGGAACTTTGAGCCTTCGTGTTCCCTTCAGTGTCCCCAGTGTTGACCTCATCATGGCCAAATGTGGGGTATTGTAACATCCGTCTCAGTAGAGCAGATTCCAAGAGAAATCATGCTTTGCTGTCATAAGGGAGAAGCCAGGGCTTCTGAGTTTTGGATCACGCTGTCCCCTGCGTGGCTCCTTATCTGACCAGTGAAATCCTGGCTCCAAAGTTCCACAAGGCCCACACCACCCACAGAGCACCTAGCACCGAGGGTGGTACACAGCTGGCTTATTAAACCATGCCGCAAATGGGCTTAAGACTGTGGAATCTGGAACCCTCAACCTTTGTTTTCCACTCAGTCCAACTTCAAGGAGGAGAAACTGTTTCTCCATTTGTGAACATCTCTATCCTGAGCCCATTGCATATGCCAACTGGGATGTGGCTAGAAATGGCCCATGAAGAGACCTTAGCAGGAGGCAGGTTTTAAGAGTAGCATATCCTCGGGAAACTGGAGACACTTAGAGATGGGTGGGTCAGCCTTTCCAACTACAGCCCTCTGTCATCTCAACCCTGAGGATGCATCCACTGAGGCCACGAAACGTCGAGGGGGGCGGTGGGTTTAGGGACCCCCCCCATGATGAGCTTGTGAGGTGCAGCCCAGCCCACGCCGCAGGGCTGGTGGCCAGAAAGACAGCAAGCCCCTGTGAGAAGTGGCTCTAGCTTTACTTCTGTTATAAAAGATGACCTTGAGCAGGTTTTAGAAGGACCCCACAAACACTCAATACTGTACAATATCCATTTTCCCCCATCTGAGCAAAGGATTCAATGATCTAAAGTTGACGGAAAGATTCAGTGCCATGCTGTGGAGCCTGACAGGCTGACTCTCCAGCGTGTCTGCAGAAAAGCAACAAGACGCTTCTGGGGTAACAACAAGCTGGGGGCTAAACCCACCAACAGGCTAGACTATCTACAAAGCGGCTGTTATTAAGAACTGGGGACAAACTCTCCTATGGAACAAAGCCGAGAGAGCAGGAAGGGGCCTGCACTTCCATGGAAACGATATTTACAACATGGATGGATTACAGGCCCCTGGGGAAAGGACAGACTTCTCAATAGATGGTCTGGGGCCACTACTTATCCACACAGAAAATGATGAAGTTAGAAATTTACTTCATACTGGACACACAAGTCAAATCCAGGTGGATTACAAACTTAAGTGTGAAAGATAAAACTGTAATAACATGTTTGGAAGATGATACAGGAGCAGCTCTCTTTATGGCATAGGGGTAGAAAGGGATTTCCTAAACCAGTTCTTCAGACTAGAGGAACATCAGGATCGCTGGAGGGCTGGTAAAAGCTCAGGTTGCTGGGCCCAACCCTAGCGTTTCTGATTCAGCAGATCTGGGTGGGCGGACCTGAGAATGTGCATTTCTAAAAAGCTTCCGCGTGACACGGGTGTTGCCAGTCCAATGACACATTTTCGGTAGCACCATCCCAAATGACACTCAAAAAGCTCAAACCTTTCCAAAAATAAATTTAACGACTTTAAAAGTTTCTATTCATTGAAAGATACCATCTCACCCACAGGAGTTTCGCAAACACTTTAGCAATCTTACAGTATCAAACGGTGGGAGGATGTAGAGCCATGTACTTACTTCTCTGTTGCTGATGGGACTATAAACTGGTACAACCGCTTTGGAAGACAATGTGGTATTGTCTACTGATGTGGCAGATGTGTACGCCCAGTGACCAAGCAATTCTACTTGTAAGTACAACCCGACAGAAACGCCTCTGTGTGCAGAGAAAGAACATTCTGGAAAGCACTGTTTGTACCAGCATAGGGGAAAAAAACCTGGAAATGACCAAATGTCCACCATCAGCAGAAAGGATAAATGAGCTCTACAATGGACTATTACACGGCAGAGAAAAGGAAAGAATTACAGCTACAAAAATGACAACCTATGAGTGCCAAGAACGTAATGTTGAAGGAAGAAGCAAGTTGCAGAAAACTACTTAGAGAATGACTGCATTTATGTAAAGTTCACAAGCATGCAAAACTCAGTGTGTTGTTTAGAGAATCAAACAAGTGGTAAAACAATTTTTTTAAGAAAAGGAGAGTGACAAACACAAAATTGAGGATAGCAATTAGTCTAAGGTGGGAGGGAAGAAAATACACTCAAAATTCCGTGCTCAGTCCAGGCATGGAGCATCACGGCTGTGAACACTGCAGAACAGAGACAGACCCCAGACACCTCTGCTGGAGGAACACACCACGTATGAGGGAGCCTCACCCGGAACATCAAACCCAATCTGATCCAGCCACTCATCTCACTACTGATTTACGGGAAATGCTGAGGACAAAGCGACAACTGATGGCACCTCGGGGCTGCAATCAGCAAAACCCAGCCTACATGCAAACCACCTGGCTTCTTCAACGCAAAGATGGCAAAGGGGAAAAAGATAAAGCGGGCCTGTACAGATTAAAGAAACGGAAAATACATTTCAAACAACCAGACCGTGTGGGCCTGCCTTGGATCCAGAGTCAAGACGAACTGTGGAAAAAAAGTTAGGGCATTTATGAGGCAGCTGAAAATTTGAGCATTGAGTTTGATATTAAAGAATTCTTTTAACCCACTACTATATATAAAGTAGATAAACAATAAGGGTTTACTGTATAGCACAGGGACCTATATTATTCACTATCTTGCAATAACCTATAATGGAAAAGAATCTAAATAAGGAATATATATATATGTGTGTGCGTATATATATATACACACACACACACACACATATATGTGTAATTAAATCACTTTGTCATATACCTGAAACTAACACAACATTGTAAATGAACTGTACTTCAATTTTAAAAAATTAGACCCCAAAAAAGAATTAGTTTCACTGTGAGAATGAAAATCAGAGAAAAATTTTTAACGAGTGCTCTTGTAGAGAAACATAACTGAAAGATTTGCAAATAAAAAATGATTTTAGAAGGCAGAAGAGTGCAAAGGTAATGGTTATATTCCTTTTCTTTAAACTCGGGGTAGGCACACGGTATTTGTATTGTTATAATTTTTTATATCTTATGTATATTTAATGAAAGCCATTTGGCAGTTAAAGAAAGGAGGGAAGGAAAGAAGGACGAAAGGGAGAGAGAAGGAGGGAGGGAGGGAGGGAGGGAGAAGGAAGGAAGGGAGGAGGTGGGGAAGGAAACGGAGGGAAGGCAGACAAACAGAGACAGACCACCTTGTGCCTACCACACAAGAACTAGGCTGGGGAACAACAGCAGCGTGCCCCGTGGGGACTGGGGGAGGGGGCCTTCTGGCACACTTGGGGCAAGAGAAGGTCACCTCCTCTGAGAGACCCCGTCCAGGGTCTCCTTTCACAGCGCCTGTTTCTCTCCTTCACAGCATGTCTCACCATCTGAAATACGTTTCTCTGTTGTATTTATTATCCTTCTTCCCCGTGAGACTGTAAGATCCACAGGGCAGGGACCGGCCCTCATGCACCCAGCACCTGCCAATTGACCTGGTTGGCCTCAGGTGTCAAGAAATCATGCTGCGTGGGGACTGACCACACAGTTGAATGGAATCCACAAGATGGTCTGTCTTGGTATTGATGGTAGGGGAGAAGGAACTTTGGATAATTCCTATGGCACAAATCAGAAAGAAACGGTTTGATTCATTCAGGAAAAAAAAAAAAGAAAGAAAGAAATTGTGCGGGAGGCTGGCACGTTCTGAGCACTTGCTCTATGCCGGGTTCTGGTCTAAGAAATCTACATGCGTTACCCATTCAGTGTTCACAAGGCCCCCTGAGTAGGTGGTATTATTATTATCCCCATTTTGCAGTCCAGTAAACCAAGACTCAGAGAGCTGAAGGGACTTGCTCAGAGTGACACAGCCAGCAGGTGGCCGAGCCAGGATTTAAATTCAGGCGGGATTCCAGGGCGCAAACTCGAAACCACTCTACCCTGCCTTCCTGCCTCGCCAAGAAACGTTGGTTTAATGGTAAAGACAGAAGCTTTTTGTTCAGACCTAAAAGGATCAGAGTTAACTGTTGAAGTCCAAGGAGGACCTGATTGAGCCAATTTATTTCTTCTGCTGCCCATTCTAGCTCTTGGGCTGTTTACACACACACACACACACACACACACACACACACACACACACCACGTGGCCACACACACACACACACACACACACACACACACACCCCACGTGGCCATATTACAAACCACAGTGCGAGTTAGTTAGCAAATCAATGCCCTTTGACTTGTTCTCTGCCTGGCACATAGTAGGTAGGTACTCAGCAAAAGTGTGGAGTAGAACTGACTAAATCGCAAGACTTTGGGTCAGGATGCCAAACCTTCCAACACAGAAACTAGAGGCGGCAACCTCTGCGTGAAAACGTCCCAGCCCATTTCTCCCTGAGAGACCCATCAGCCTGAACGAGCCCCCGTGGGAATTGGAGGCGCCCACAGGAGGGGGCCCTAACCTTATCAGGCACTCCTATTTCAGCAGGAATTACTTTCAATGGCTTGCTTTCCTTCCTGCCGGCCCCCAGCACCAGCCCCATGCAGGGAACCCCGAACGCCTAGCAGCTCCCTCAGGACGGCAGGTGGTTGCCCCAGGGCTGTGATCTAGAGTTTGAATTTAGGAAACTCTTTCCAGGGCGATCCTGGCCATAGTCGGGTGGCAAGGGCCCACGGCAGGGTCCCCATGACCTGCGCTCTGACATCAAACAGCTGCGGGACTGGGGTGGGAGAGGGTCCCGTGACCAGAGAGACGGGCCACTGCGAATGGGGCCAAAGACCTTCCCCAGAAACTTGCCCTTCATCAGAAGAGACAGGAAGCCAGCTCGTGGGGAGCAGGGACCCTCTTCTCGGAAAGGGGCCGGGGATGAACGGGAGCAGGGAATTTCTGGGCTGAGGCATGAATTTCTCAGAAGCCTGGCAGCCTGGAAAACACAGGGCTGGTTTCTGTTTTCTGCCCCCAGAAACGCCTGGAACGACAGCGGGAGGGAGGCCCCACTGGCCGGGAGAGCCTTGACCAGGCCTGGGATGCAAACACTGCACTGTTTACAGAGGGAAGCCCCGGGCCAGCTGAGATGCCCACTCCCGGACGTCCCCGGCCGCCAGCTGGGCCCACGGGGACGCACCTTCGGGAGGAACGGGGGGCTGGAAGGCGGCAGCCGGAATCCGGGCGTGAGAGCCGGCTGGGCTGCCTCTTGGCGTGAAAAGGGGGAGCGAGCTCGCGGGTCTCCCTGCAAAAGAAGCGCTTCTGAGTCCAAAGCCAGCCCAGGCCAAGCACAACAGGATACCAAGGGGAATGGGAGGAGGGCAGATCCAAGCTGCACCGACCCAGCTGAGAGCAGCTGCCCTGCTCTCCAGGCAGCCCGGAGTTGCACAATCGTTTCCATGGCACTTCGTTTTGCTGTCACAACAACCCCAGGATGGCCCGGGGCTGGGCAGGGCTGCCGGCTGGAAGCAAGAAATGGATTTTCTAGTGCGCTCAGCAGCCAGCACATTTTTGAAGGCCTGCCCCGGCCTGGTCTTCGGACTCTGCCTCTGGGACTCAAGTCCACTGGGCCGTCTGAGGCCAGGAGAGCGTGGCGTCGAGGGGCAGACCAGGGGCCTGCTGGAGCCTCCCCACGCTGTCCCCTGTGCCCCCCTGGCTGCCCAGAGAACCAGCAGGACATTCGAGGGCCCCAGCACTGTTACTTTTGAAAACTCCAGGCTGGCCCTATGATGCCAAGCGAGTAAAATGCCCCCACTGCTCACAATAAATATAATTTAAATATTGCTGCAAAGGTTGAAGGTGACCGGCTGACATCTTATGTTTACAGGCAGTTCACTGAACATTTGTCCCTTCAATTCTGTGCTTCTCTTTTTGGATAGAGTTTTACTCCTCCACTCCAACCCCCTAAGTCTCTCAAACTTTTCTTCAGGCCTTTGGAAAAGCTCACAGCCCTCGGTTCCAAAGCTGTCATGAGGCCTGATTCTAGGACCAGGACACAGGTCGTCTCCCTAGGTTTTATATGCTGTCACACCTTGCCAGCAGCTGCTCCAGGGTTTTTTTGTATTTGTACTCCTGAACTCCCAAAGAAATGCATGGCATCTTTCCTCCCCAAAAACCTGGATAAGGAACATCTACATACTTACTCACTGGCTGTGTGACCTTGGGCCAGCTACTTAACCTCTCTGGACTAGGTTCCTCATTTATAAAATGGGAATAATTATAGTCCTTGCCTCATGGGGCTGTTGTGAAAATTAAATACGTTAAAATAATGATGTCTTAGAAGAGTGCCTGGTATGCAATAAATGACATCTAAGTATTAGTTGCTATTATTATTAAAAAGAAGTATTATTGTTGTGGTTTTATGATGAATAGTTTTCAATCATTTAAAACCCAGGCAGTGGGCTTCCCTGGTGGCGCAGTGGTTAAAAATCTGCCTGCCAAGGCAGGGGACACGGGTTCGAGCCCTGGTCCGGGAAGATCCCACATGCCGCGGAGCAGCTAAGCCCGTGCGCCACAACTACTGAGCCTGCGCTCTAGAGGCTGCAAGCCACAACTACTGAGTCCACATGCCTAGACCCCGTGCTCCGCAACAAGAGAAGGCACTGCAACGAGAAGCCTGCGCAGCGCAACGAAGTGTAGCAACGAAGACCCAACGCAGCCAAAAATAATAAATAAATAAATAAAATAAATAAATTTTTTAAAAACCCAAAAAACCCAGGCAGTATATGATCTCCATTTCATTCTGGGATATTCATGCAGTTCCACAAATATATGGTGAGCATCTTATGTGCAGGCAGCTGGGCTAGACTGCACAAAGGCGACATTAGAGAATGTTATTAAGGGCTTACGTACTATGAGCAAAGTCAGCCCAGGGGCAGCCAGGGTACAGACAAGTCAAAGACATCAGTCCTTACCACCTAGAGACTTGGACTTGAGGTGGGGGGTGGGGAATACACAAAAGCACCTGAAAGGAACATGGAATAAACAGCAACTGCAAGGGACCAGGTGTGGCTCCAGTACCCAGAGGAAGAGAAAAACCCTACGGCCGCAGGGAGAAGAGAGCTTGTCAGAGCCTCCAAACGCTGGTCAGATTTCAGAAGGCACCAGAGGGAGGGGTGGGGCATCCCAGGCGGAGGTTACGGTGTGGGCGCAGGTCCAGAGGCAAGAAAATCTCAGCGCAGCTGCGTGTCCTCCTCCACTCAAAGCCCAGAGGGGTGCACGAGGACAATTACGCATCCAAATGGTGGGAGAGGTGCCCCTAACCGGAACTAAAAGCTTCCTATTTCTAAATCCCCATTTTTAAAATATTAGCTTCTAGGGTCATTGCTAGGACCTGAAATGTATCCCTTCCTTTTATCTTTTCTTCCCTTAATTTTTTTTTAAAGTAAATACGTGCATATGGCAAAGGTGAAAAGAATCCCAAAGCATAAACATACAAAGAGGAAAAGGTCGCCCCCTTCTACTCCTATCCCCAGCTGCTCAGTACCCCCTTGTGTGGCTGACTCTTATTAACAGATGTTCAGGTTGCTTCCGGCCGTCTGCTGGTACAAACAAGACTACAGTCTACCTCCCGCGCCCCACACACAGCAGGGTGTCTGGAGGGCCTGGGCCAGCGTCCCTGGCGAGGCTCACCGTGGGGCCTGAGCAGATGGCCTCGACCCGGAAGTGGTGAGAAGATACTAAAGAAGGGTTGGCACGTCCCAAAAGCAGAGACTAAGACATTTCCACGACCCTGGACAGAGGAAGATGAAGAAGCTGACAGTTACGCTAGGGAGCACCTGCCATGTGACTGACCCTGCTACAAGCACTTTCATCTATCACTTCACTTGAACCTGAAGCACTGCTATTAGCCCCATTTTACAGGTGGGGAAACTGAGGTCACAGACATTAAGTCACTCGCCTAAGGCCACACCACAAATTCCTCAGGACAGGTAGGGGAGGGGAGATAGGAACAGAGAAGGGTCGGGTATGAGAGCATTTTAGCACCGGCTGAGTCCGGCATTCCTGCAGGGTGTCCATGCAGAGGTGTCCAGGAAGCAGTCAGATCAGCGGGTCTGGAGGGAAAGCAATTTTCTGGCATCTCATCAGATACACGGAGTGAAAGGCCCAAGATAAATGCTCCATTCTGTTTATGAATTGAATCTAGATCATTCTCTCACACACATGCCTCCAACAGCTCATCACCTGGGCCTCGAGCTCTGTGACCCGAGACAAATCACTGCCTCGCTCCTCAGCCTGGTCTCACAGCCTTGATTCGGAGATGATGACTAGTCTCTGCCTTCCAAAGGTGCTCATTAAGGGGGAGGGGTTATTGTTATTATCTCCTGTACTTGCCAGCCTGGCCGATACACCCCCCAAACGGCAACCTTCTACCTGCCAGAAGCTTCCATTCCCTCCAGGAATCAAATCCAAACCTCTCTCCGTGGCCTCTGAGGCCCTCCGTGGTCTGGCCTGCCCTCAAAATCTCATCTCCTGGGCATGAATCTCAACGACCCCAGACCTCTTTCTGTCCTCCACACAAACCAGCACTTAGACATGCTGTTCCCTCTGCCTGGGATTCCCTTTCCCCACCTCCTCCTTCAGGTCTCAGCTCAAGGTCACCTCCTCTAAGAGGCTGGCTCCGACTGCCCGGTCAGAAGTTATGCCCTCCCCTACCTTCACCTGTTTGTTTTAATCAGAGCACTGATCCCCATCTGAAATTCGCATTACTCATTGATTAACATCTCCCCTAGAGACTTGGTCAGATGAGGCGAGGGCCTCAGTCCACTGCACTCACTGCTGTGTCCCAGCCCCTGGCACAAAGCCCAGAAGACAGTAGGTACCCAGCAAATATCCATTCAAAGAAGGAATGAATGACTGGGCACCAGGAGATTAAAGGCAAACCAAGAAAGCAAATGCCCAAACGAGATGCCTCCTGGCAGTTTCCTGAGGCAGCAGCCTGCCAACCCCACGCTAAAAGAGGCCCTCCCCAGTATCTGTGGGGCACATGCCAGTCTATAAATTGCTTTTCACACATGCCTCGCCCAAGGCCACAAGCAAGGAGGCGAAGTGGGGCTCCAAGTCAAGCTTCCTTTGATAACAACTACTCATCGACATCTTCTGACCCTGAAGCCACTGTCCCAGGCGCCCAGCAGGGAATACACTGAACACAGCAAGAAAGAAGTTCCTAGTGGCTTCTCACACCCAGAGAGAGCCAAGAATTCTCCAGTCTATGAAACATGGCCTTTATAGTCAACACTCAACATTATAAAGCTGTTGTTTCCATCAGAATCAGGCACTAAACCTTTCCGACTGGTGGTTCTTAACTGGTGGCAATTCTTCCTCCCATGGGGAAAATCAGCAACAACTGGACATGTAAGGGCTCTCCCCTCTTCTGTTTTAGACTTTCTTCATAGACTATAACCACATCCACAGATTCAACCAACCGTGGATTGAAATGTTCGGAAGAAAAATTCCAGACAGTTCCAAAACCTTGGCAACTGTTTACATAGCACTTACCTTGTATCAGCTATTACAATTAATCTGGAGATCATTTAAAGTATACATGAGGATACATGTAGGTTATATGCAAGCACTACACAATTTTATATAAGAGACTTGAGCACCCATGGATTTTGGTATCTGCAGGGGATCCTGGGACTAATTCCCTGTAGATGCAGAGAGACAACTACATATTTATTTAGCTGTTTGTTTGGTTCCCTAACTAGGAGGTAAGCTTCATGAAAGCAGGGACCTGCTTAATGCATTTCTGTGTCCCCAGGACCTAAAGTTGCACTTGGCACATAGGAAGCATTCAATAAATATTTGTGGAATAGATGAAGAAACTCCTAAGAATATTAAACAATACAAAATATCCAACCTCCTTTTGGAGCTATTTTCCCATTATGATCATGCTTCTTGTGCAGAGACCCAGAAGCCATTCTTCCTGTCTTCCATAGTAATAGGCTTTAGCTCTGCACATGGTTGGGTAAATATAAAAACTACATTTCCCAGACTCCCTTGCAGCTCACTGTGGTCACATGACAAAGTTCTGGCCAATGAGGTATCAGATGCACGGATATATGAGATTTCCAGGTTATGCCCTTAAAGAGAAGGGGCATGCCTTTCTTCCTCTTTTCCTCCACCCTCTCCTGCATCCAGGAGCCATCTTAGACAGTGCAGATGAGGGTACCACCCTAAGAATGGCAGGGCGATAAGACAGAAAGAGCCTAGTCTTGGCACCATGGGACCAGTATACCAGCCCTGGACTGCTTATGCCTGTGCTGTTACATGAGAAATAAATCATCTATCTTGCTTAAACTGCTGTTACTTTGGGTGCCCTCTACATCCTCATCAATATATAACTTTCCCCTGCCCTGCAAACTCTGTTCTTAAACCACAGTTAAAGACTCGTCAATGCTGCGAGGGATATCTGAGCCAGATGGCACTCAAGAGCTATTTTATGATTTCCCCTTCACACACGTAGGGAACACAACCCTTAGTCTACGTATAGGGTTCTTTCCTTCCTGATGTCTCAAAATATCTGAGCATTGGGGCTTCCCTGGTGGCGCAGTGGTTGGGAGTCTGCCTGCCAATGCAGGGGACATGGGTTCCGGCCCTGGCCCGGGAGGATCCCGCGTGCCGCGGAGCAGCTAGGCCCGTGCGCCACAACTGCTGAGCCTGCGCTCTAGAGCCCCCAGGCCGCAACTGCTGAGCCCTCTAGGCCTGCGCACCTAGAGCCCGTGCTCGACAACAGGAGAGGCCACAACAGTGAGAAGCCCATGCACTGCAACGAAGAGTAGCCCCCGCTCACCGCAACTAGAGAAAGCCCACGCAAAGCAATGAAGACCCAACACAGCCAAAAATAAATAAATAAATTTATTTTTTTTTAAAAATCTGAGCATATTACTAAGCCAGGTGAAAAAAGGAGAGAAAGTCATATTATTTAGATCCATCAAATGATAAAGACAAAAGGAACAAGCAAAAAAGCCCACTAAAATCTTAAAACATCAGTTATGCTTAAATCTATGAGTTCATAACGGTACCAAAAAAAAACAAAAACCCTTAATTGATCACCACTGGACGATGTTAATGAACCAACCCATTATTTTAAAAACTGGTAAATAAAGGGAAAGAATCAAGCATTCATCCTGCTTTTCCTATATGAATCCTACCATTGTTGATGAAGGAAAGTTTCTCTTTATAGAAGTTTTCCGGCTAACAGAAGAGGAAGGGAAGACAGAATTAGAACAGAATATCACCATTTTGCAGTCAATGCACCACTGAATTAATGGAGTTTCGGCACTGACCGTCAGTAGCTGGTAACATTACCAAGAAGGAGACAGCCTGACGGCATGTGCTTCCTGACAGAAAGATGCGCCCACCTATGAAGCAGTCTTGCCCAAAACAATTAAACCTGAATCCATGAAACCACTAGAACTGACTGACAATTTACAGGAAATACAGAGGACAGAGGAACATGCTAAACCTCACCATGGGGACATAATTGGTAAAAAACCAGACTGTGAGAAATTTTACAGGACGAACAATCTGGTTTTTTCAACAAATAAATTGCAAAATAATAATAATGATGATGATAAAACCAAAAAACGGTTCTATTATTTAATCTAGAGGGGGAACCTCTGGATGACAACAGTCTTAGACCCCAAGGTATCCACGTGCAGTGTGTGGGCCTGGTCTGAATCCTGATTCAAACTATAAAATAATAAAAACAAAACAAAGAAGGAGGAAACCTTTAGGTTATGTGTGAGAAGACTGGAAGTTTAAACACCAGATATTTCATGATTTTAAGGAATTTTCATTAAGTTTCATGTGCGTTATGAGTATTTTCAGAAACCTTTTCTTTTAGAGATACATACTGAATATTTACACACAAAAGGATATGGTTTTGGTATCTAGGATTTTTGATGTGTAGGATTTGCTTCAAACTATTATTGTGAAATAGAGGTGGTAGAAGACAGAGGTGTAGAAGAAATCCGACTGGCCATGAGTTGACCACAGTTGGAGCTGAGTGGTGGGTTAAGTGGGTACCCTGTGCTACTCTATGTTTATATATATTTGCAGCATTTCATCCAAAAAGGTGTTTTTAAATCTTACCCCCGGCCACAAGGAGGGAGAGGGAAGAAAGAGGGAGCTGACACCTCCAGAGTCCCCACTGTGCGCCAGGTGCTGGGTTAGGTGGCCACAGACCTAAGTGGCACTTCCAGAAGAGCGCTAAGAAATGCAAATGCCGAACGCGTCTGAATGGAAACCTGGACTGAGTGAGGTCGGCCAAGTATAAGAGGAACAACAGTACCAGCATGCTGGTAAATAACAACGGACACTCCATCCATCTTCAGGAGACAGAGGGGGAGGGTGGCACCATGGACAAGTACATGCTCTGTCTGAATAAAGGAGGTGGTCTCTACTCAGGACCAGCCTTGACTTTGACTCCAGGTAGCCGCCGCGCAGTATATGGGGCCCAGGGTGGCCAGATGCTTGGATTTTCCAAGGAAAGCCAGAAATCTGTATTTTTATGTGCAATCTCCTGGTCTTTAAACGTTGGCATCTAATCCAAATATTTTTTTAAATACTGTGTGGGCCAAACAAAATATCTGCAGGCTCAATGCAGCCCATGGAACACTAGTTGGCCGCCCGCATGCCAAGTCCTGAAGCAGACCACAACTCAATCCATCTGTAAGAAGTGGAAAGGGTGCATTCATCAATTTTGGGTCAATTCTTTTTTAGGCTTCCAATAAAGCTGAGAATTCAAAAGACTGCATCGACTTCCAGAAATCTATAAGAACCGGCTGCGGAACATTTCAAAGGCGTTCCCCACGTAGTCGGCTTATGCAACAGAACAGCCACTCTGTCCAGAGTTTTGGAAACTAACAACCAGGGAGTGGCCTTTCAACTTTCCCGGGATAGTGGAACTAACAGGCTTCAGCTGAAACCCATTTGTTGGTTTGCAGAACGCCTGGGACTTAAGTCCAAACCGCTTGCAGCAGACAAGCCCGCCGCAAAATCGAGTTGGGATACTCGGCCCTCATTGTAAAACGACCACGGCGCACTCTGCTTCACTTGCCTGGCCGGAGATCTGATTTCATGGCAGCTGAAAGGGATGAGGCCAATGTCATCCTGACACCTGAAAGTGGCAGGATTGGTTGCTGAGGTCCTGAACAGACTCTCTCTTCAAATTCGACCCTCGGTTTGCCTTTGACTTCGCCTAGAGAGAGACTGTGGACATCGTAGATGGGCAAAACAGGCCCCAGTCCTGCCTTCAGAGTCACAGTCTCAGCTAGCCAGATCCCAGGGTCAGTAACAAATTAAAGAGGTGTCAGGAATGCAGTGGAGAAGAGCCAGAGAAATGGTTTCATCATTTCCCAACAACAAAGCCCTTCTCGGATGAAAAGTAAAAGAAAATGGTGCTAAAATAAAGTTGAATAGGTCCGGGGCAAAAAAAGAATCCAGAATTATACTCGGGGGCAACAAAAGACAAAATGCACCCAAATCTCAACTCTACAGAAGGGAATAAAACTAGGGCTATTTCATTAGAGGTTTTTGTTTTTGTTTTTTTCGGGAAAATAAACTTTACTATTTATCTGAAATGGGTTTATTGATGGAGGAGAAGGTAGGGAGTACAGGAAGAAATTCAGTATTAAAATAAGATTTGATTAACTGCCCCCCCATCTAATTCATAGCCTCAAATAACCAAATTGCTTTTCAAGTTCTAACTTCTCTAGAGAGAAACAAATTACAGCTTGAGCTGATATTGGGGAGTTATGCATTTTTTAATACACACATTCTGGATTACGTTAGGTGACGGCCTGGGACGAGGGAAGGCCCATCACAAGGACAGTCCTGCATGGAATGGCGTTCACAATAATCACCCAGCTGCTGCATCATCCTGAAACAAGCCATGTTTCCAGCGTGTCCGGCGCGTCCACTAAGTGGGGAAGTAAGTCCCAGCACTTCTGCAGTAAGTGCTAGTAAGAATGAAAGTCTAGAAGGGCCTTGGGAAAAAAGGATGCTGACCTCCCCCATACATCTTAACTGATCACCTTATTCCTTCACCAGGATAGTAACTTGTTTCCCCCGGACAATAACCTCGTTTTCGAAGTGGAAAATAAACACAGTCCAAATGACTCCGAATCCTTAAAAGTTGGGGTTTGGTGGCTGACTCTGGGGCCAGTGGATGACACCAGATAATGTCTCCTTGATCCTCTTTCTTGGGTCCTGTCTGCTCTTTGTGGGTCAGAGGCTACTCTGGAATACAGGCTGAGTGGACAGCAAGTCTGAGAACGGACTATCTTGTGGTTTGGTAGCTTCTGACCTCGAAATGCAAGAACACGTTCCTTTGAAAACAGCTGCTTTTCAGAATTTCAAAAAGATGGCTGAGCATTTCTGGGTCTGGAGTCAGCTGGAAGGTGGTTCCTTATATTTACATAAGCCAGCAACACAAAGTACACATGATTTGGGATGAAAGGACAACTAAGTGTCACAGCTAGAAATCTGAGGTTCTTAGAAGGTGGGGAAACATCAAGAGGGGCAAAATAAAGATGCCCCTGGGGGCTTCCCTGGTGGCACAGTGGTTGAGAGTCCGCCTGCCGATGCAGGGGACGCGGGTTCGTGCCCCGGTCCGGGAGGATCCCACGTGCCGCGGAGCGGCTGGGCCCGTGGGCCATGGCCGCCGAGCCTGTGCGTCCGGGGCCTGTGCTGCGCAACGGGAGAGGCCACAACAGTGAGAGGCCCGCGTACCGCAAAAAAAAAAACAA
>NC_041227.1:10094681-10134914 GCF_002837175.3 Physeter macrocephalus | reverse complement strand
CGGGAGGATCCCACGTGCCGCGGAGCGGCTGGGCCCGTGAGCCGTGGCCGCCGAGCCTGTGCGTCCGGAGCCTGTGCTGCGCAGCGGGAGAGGCCACGACAGAGAGACGCCCGCGTACCAAAAAAAAAAAAAAAAAAAAAAAAAAGATGCCCCTGGAACAGACACCTACATGAGGTTTATTCTCCTGGGAGAGGGATGCAGACCTTCTACTGGCTCAGTGAAGTGATCTTCAACCAGGAGCTCCTGCAAATTTTGTGGGCTTGTCTCTAGGGAAGCAGTTTTCTGGACTTTGGCATTTTCCAGTGAGACTCTGAATATTCTTTGCTGAATTAACAAGAAGTAGCCCAGCAGGGTAATAAGGACAAGCGCTAAGAGTCAGCCTCAGGGCTCTTCTCCAAAGCCCAGCTCTGCCCCTACTGCCTGCCGGCTGTCTTAGTCTAGTTAGGAGGCTATAACAAAAAAGCCACTTGATGGCTTATAAACAACAAACATTTGTTTCTCACAGTTTCAGCGGCTGAGAAGTCCAAGATTAAAATGCCGGCAGATATGGCCCGCTTCTTCATAGATGGCTGCTTTCTCAGCATAACCTCACATGGTGGAAGGGAACTAGGGAGCTTGGTGGGGGTCTCTCTTATAAGGGCACTAATCCCATTCAGGGGGGCTCCATTCTCAGGACCTAAGCATCTCCCAAAGGCCCCACTTCCTAATACCATCACATTGGGGGATAGGCTTCAACATATAAGCTGTGGGCGACACAAACATTCAGACTATAGCAATGGCCCAGAAATGACGATGATGACGATGATATTGGCGGTAGTGGTGGTGGCAGAAAAGTATATGAACAACTACTGGACCACCCACCATGCACACCGGGTACTGGTCAAAGCGCTTTCCTTACAAAAGGATGCTCCCATTTCCAGGCATGCAATAACCCTCAGAACTGGGGGCCATTATCATAAGTGCCTTACCTGAGGTCACAAAAGAGTGAAGTGGTGAGGCCAGACTGAAAGCCAGGCAGGACAACTACAGAAACTCCACACCCAGCAGGCCCTGAATCGAGGCTGGACCCTCGGACCAGACATCCCATTCCAGAGAACAGTCCCCTGACATACCGACCCATTCACTGAGTGACAGATGTATAAGTGCTGCTTGTGGTGGCCAGAGATACCCAATTTCCCATCCACAGGAGACCTGTGTATATATTTTACTACCCCTTGTAGAATAAAAGGGGAAAATAAGAAGATATGTTTGCATGTGCTCACAATTACATACAGAAACTCTAACGTGCATTCCCAATGGGAATGGTACCACCCCAAAGGGGTGCAAGTTGGTTCTATTACAGTGGTTTGTGGCCCTGCAAAGGGCCCCGGTACCTAAACAGGTATATAGTGCATCTATGGGATTGACAGTTCATGGGGGTGGCAATGAGGAAAAAATTATCTAAAAAGGAGCCTGAGTAGAAAGGGTGGCAATAGTTATCAAAAGGCTGAGAAATACTACTCTAGAAGGCTCGAGAAAACTAGTATCAGGGAGCAGAGCAAAAATGGGAGTAAGACTTTGCTGGATATCTTTTTATATTGTTTTGTTTTTTTCAAGCATGTAAACATAGTGCCTCTATAAAATACAGATATTTTTATGTGATCTTTAAAAAGAATGCTGACCAAAGCCCTCAACAGAAGCCTGGACTCTACTGGTGCCCACTAAAGGTGGCCGTGTGAATTAAACTTGGCATTGGTGGTTTCTGGCAGTTTCTGGTGCCCCGCACAGCCCTACGCTACAACACCTGAATCAGGCTCTCCACGGTGCCATAGCCAGGCAACCCTTTTGCTTGGTTCTCATCAGAACAGAGAATCTCTGCATGTCACCCTCCATCAGCACCACCGCTGCCAGGGTGGCTGCCAGAAGCCGAGCCCTCCTGGGCCAATACGGCGGCCGGGCACATGGCCGGTGTCAGCAGCAGCCAGGCTGTCCGTGGGCTTTGCACGCCTCTCCAAACAGGAGCTGCTTTGTCACAGGCTTTGCCGGAGGCATGGACCGGCCCCAGTTAAAGATCCCTGACCTGCTGAACAAAGCCATGCCAGTCACAGATGGCTCTTCCACCCTCGATTCCTTTCCCACTTCCTGCACATTGGAGGGTGTGTCCCTCTGTGCATTCTTCCCTGGCCTGTTCTCACACTCTGGCACATCCAGCCTCCGGGTAAAGAGCTTTTTAAAAGGACACCCTGGGACCCTCTGCCAATGGAACAACTAGCAGAACTTGGGCCTGCGGCTGGGCCCTGCTATGCTCCACCGAGGATGCATAGCAGGGGACATGCTAACTGGACTTCCCAGCTGTCCCTGGGCCCAGGGCATCGTCCCCTTGTGCAGGTAAATGTCCCGAGGTCCCTGAAAGAAGCTTGGGAAGCAAACCTTGAGCCAGTGCCCTGGGGGCTTTCTCCCCTACTTTGGCCCACATGGTAGAGACAGGGCATACGGGCAAGTGGTCCTCATCGCCAAAGACCAGAATAGCCAATTTTCTATTCTCCTGTGCAGATATATCGTAAAAAATTTGAACCATGTCCTACAAGAAGTCAATTAAATTCACAAAGAAAAATAGCAGCTAATGTTTATCGGGGAGTACTTCGGGCCAAGCCCTGTTCTAAAAGTATGATGCACATTAACTCAATACATTCTCACCACAGCCTCATGAGGGAAGAGCTGGGATCATGTCCATTCTGTCGATGGGGAAACCGAGGCACAGCAAGGCTAGTCACTTGCCCAAGGTCACAGGCAAGTACGAACGCTGATATTCAAAGCTCCATTCAACATGTCTTACAGAGACATGGCAAGTAGGTCCTGAGAACCGGGAACAAGGCAAGGGGAAGATTCAAACTAGACCCAACCGAGGAAAGAGAATGCCTGCGGGCAGGCCACGACCCTGCACACATTTTATGCGGCGGCGCAGCACCTTTGGCTCCACCGCCTGGCAGCCCCAGGAAACCACCTCCACGGAGAAACGCACAAGGTGTGGCCAGCTCCTCCCGGTGCACCCGAGTGGCTTCCAAGGGTCAAGGGAAAGCTCTTGCCGGCCGCCTAACCTCCATGGGCGAGTTTGGGGTTCATTCCAACCTGCCGTGTTCACTCCCGGGGCGGAAGAGAGCAGGCAGAAGGGAATTGAAATTGGGCCATGTCTGGGCCCCGAGGTGAACAGCACATGTACCCTCCGCTTCTCTGTGGCCTGAAAGGCAGCCTCTGTCAGCCACAGATCGGTGCGTTCTCTGGGGCTTTTCCCTACCTTTTTCCCACGTGGAGTATTCTCATCTAACAAAAAAGGTCAAAGTATTCAAGTGGCCAAAATAAAGGCAAGGCTGGAAAAGGCACCACAAGAAACTTCAAGGGAAGCAAGGTTATTACAATCATCACCATTACTATTAATGGAGCAAGTATTAATCATTGAACGTCTTTTAGGAGCCTTATTTCCAAGTGCAGATCTTAATGCATGCTTGGCAGTTTGAGTATCTGAACAGGAAGGAGGTGTAGTTTTCATGGGTAAGAAAACAGAGGCCCAGAGAGTTTAAGTAACTGGTCCAAACAGGGGTCAGAGCAGCTGATACCCAAACAGCTTGCTGCCCCCTGGGTCTGCAGCCTGGAAGCCCCGTAACTAGGCACCTTCATTAGAACTGAGGGCAGGTCCCAAGGTGAGAAGGTACAAAGTGAACTAAACTTAAAACCGCTTTGTATGACCCCCTGCACTGCTGTGGGTGTATAAACTGGTGCAACCACTTTGGAAAACCGTCTGGCAAGGCCTCCACTCCTGACCTTCTGTGTGGGCAGCAAAAGAAGAGTTCAAGAGTGTTCACGGAAGGCTTCTTCATAAAATTGGAAACAACCCCAACATCCATCAACAGGAACATGGACACAGAGATTGTAGAATGTTTCCCCAGTGGAATAATCCATGACAACAAAATGAATGAACCTCAACTACAGCCAACAATATTGCCAGATCTCACAAGCTAGTGGTTGACAGAAGGAAGCCAGACACAAAAGGGCACAGCTGTGTGACTTCTGCTTCTACAAGAAGGCAAATTGAACCTCTGGGGTTAGAAAGTAGGATAATGGCCACCTTTGTGGAGAAGGCAGAAGATTACATGTCGGGGTGCTCCTGGGGTGCTAACAAGATTCCATGTCATTCGTGGTCTGGGTGGTAATTACCTGCGTGGTCCACCTGGTGAAATGCAGAATACACTATTGATTTCTGAGTGTGCCTATATTTCAATATTTAAATATATAGAAATATTCAAATTTACTCAGTGTATTTCAATAAATGATTTTCAAGTATGAAGAATGGGAAAGCAGATTGAAAAACAAACTGGTTTGTGCTCTTCCTACATGTATAAACACACACACACACACACACACACACACACATCTGTTGTCTGGGGCGACAACAGATACTTAAAGGTTACTCATGACCATGTGAGGCCCACTTGGAATCTGATGCATCACGGAGCACCGCGGATGGACTCCCATTCTCTACCCGAGATGCTCACCACTGGTCTACAATGACAGGGTGAGTGGGAGGGACTGGCATACTTCTCACTCTAGAGACTAAACCAGCGCCGGACAGAGAGTCCACGGGGGAAAGTGCCAGTCCTTGCTCTGGCATCACTTATTTATGAGGCACCCCTGCCCTGATCCAGCCCCTGAGCGCACACGTGGAGAGAGGTCGTTACAGCCCCATTTCATTCGCCCTCTCACTCGGGTCAGGCATTCTGCATTAGTTGAATTTTCTACATGATAACCCCCTTCCAGGTAAGCACCAAAACTTTATCTTCACCATGTTGGGTGTAAATTGTTCAAAAGTGGATGATACCTTGGTCTCTCTTTTAAAATGGAGCACAGTGCCCCGAACTCAACCTGTGTTTGATTATTCAGGACCAGACAGATCAATTATTAACTCAGCAGTACCTTGAGGTCAGCCCTGTAAGGCACGTGGGGCAGTCTGCCCCTATACTAAGCGGCTCTAAGCATCTTTGCTGGACGCATTTGGGGGAAGTTTTTGAAAGACTGTTTTACTAGAGAGAGGACATGGAAAGTACAAGGAGTCACCGAACCCCCAGATAACCCGGATCGTCAAAACTTTGCATAAAGGAAAAGTCAATAGTCTCCGAGTGAGCATCAAAGGATTCCTGCCACCGGAGTGTCTGATATCTAGCACCTGGTCTTTGTGGTAACTACTGTGGCTATTCTGAAGCTTTCCGCCTTACTTCCTACTGCTTGGCTGGGTTCCTGAGAGGACATTTTCCTAAATAATTGAGGTTTCAGGGTAACACACACACACACACACCCCGGCTGCCATCCTTACAAGCCACTGGCAGAGGCTCTGGCCAATCACTGAGACCTCATCCTTCTCCCTAAGACATTTCCAGAAAGGGATGGAGGATCTCCTTTGAGTCCCAGGCCTCACCCCTGTTCCTGGGTGTGCTTGTCCATGGCCGAGTCTCAAGGCTGCCGGCGTAGGCTCACTACCCCAGAGCCCATAGTGAGATGGCCTGTTGACCTGAGAACCCCCAGCTCTTCCGAGAACGTGTCACCTGAGGCACCCGGCAGGAGTGCCCTCCGAGTCCCAGGTCCCCAATGCCTCGCTAGCCTGCCTGCCCCCCACTCCGCCCCATCCCGGCACTGCACGAACACTCGGTACCTGCTCCATGCAGGCGCCCTGGGCGGTAGAAAGTGGGGCCGCCCTTTAGTTCTAGGCAGGGGAGGGGATCAGAATTCTTTGTGAACTCATCACATTTTGGCTCTTCCAGTTAGGTTTCCAATAACCGCACTAGTGGACGGAGGCACAAGGCAACCTTTTAAATTGTGCCTCCCCTGCCCCGCCCCCAACATTCCTGCCGCGGGATTCACAGTCTAGTATCTGGGTGTGTCTAAAGCGAAGTAAACCCTTTGCTTTCCACCTCTGCCTCCCTACTGTCCATTTTCCAAATGCAGCCAGTGATCTCTTCAGAAGGTAAATCCAATCGCACTGCCCTGCTGCCAGAAACCCACCGACACTAGCCCAGCCTCTGACCTCACAGCCTCTGCCGGCCTCGCTGTGCGCTTGGTCTCAGGGGGCCAACACCACCTCCACCCAGCGACACTCCGGCTCCTGACCTTGTGTGCTTTCCCTCGTGGCTTTTTATCACCATCTGAAATAAGCTGGTTTATTACCTTACATGCTAACGTCTGCCTCGTTTACCCAAAAAAACACCCCACGAGAGCAAGGGCTTTTGACTCGCTCACCAGCGTAGCCCTTAGTCCCGGAAGGGTGCCTGGGTGCCTTTTCTATAAAAGGCAACCAGTTGATGCCTTTGGGTGAGAGGGAGGGAGGCTGGTGGAGGAGGGATGGAGAGGAGGGCTCACAGTTCAGAGGATCGGGCTACTGCTAGGAGCTGAGGGTATCTGCCAGGTACGACCTGGGCCTTTAGAACAAGAAACTGGGTACAGAGGAGACAAGGGGACAGAGAAAAAAACAGTGAGCGCGCAAAGCATGCATTTCGGAAGAGTGCGCCTCAGTTGGGGCAGGCAGAGGAACACGAGGAGAGGAGTGAGGGTATATTTTGCCCTGAAATATCACTTATTTTGTTAGCTCAAAAAGAGACTTTTGGAAAACGCCTCAAGTCTTTGGAGTGGAGAAAGCAGAAGCTGCGTTTTGGAGTTCCAAGAAAAAAGGGGGCCAAGACAGACGGCGGCGTCTGTGTGCAGGAATGCAGCTGCGGAGGAAGAGAGGTGGAGCCAGGTAGGATGCCCAGACCAGACAACGGATCGCTCTGATCGTTAGCAAAGGGTCGGGGAAAGATAACCAAACACTGGGGCTTCCCGGGATCACAGGTGAGCAGCGTGGTCCACTTCTGAGACGATGTGTTTGCATGTGGACCCATAGCCCCTGGTGACTCTTCTCTTTCCAGATGCAGAACCTTCCTTTGACCCTCAAAGCACTGAAGCCCAGCTCTCACAAAGTTTCCAAGGAAAGACTAGTTTGCCAAAAATCCCAAAAGGCAAATGAATGGCAGGTGAGAAATAGCCCCCACCCGGGAAAGCACATTCTGCTGGAGCTTGGGCAGCCAGAGCTGTATTTTGTGGGGAGACCTCCTTTGGGGAATTGATGAAAGGGATGGAGAACGACCTAGGATGCCTCCCAAACAGACTAGAGAAATGACCCAGGGATTTCCAGTTTACCTGTCAGAAAGAAATGCCAAAGAGCTGAGAAGTCTGAATCCCACATTCACAAAGCCAACAGTGGAGTCTGAGAGTGTTTCGTGAGTGCACAGGCCGGACGGCGTCTGTGAGAGGGATCTGAAACCCCAGAAGTTAGGAGACAATGCTGCACCCCTCTTCCTGGCGGCTACAGCGGTGGTGCAGTTCAGGGCTCACCACTGACCAACAGGCCACACGAGCACCTCCCCAGCAGAGGGACCTGAGCTGGGCAGAGCCTTGGGGACAATTCCAGTCAAGCACGGAACATCTAACCAGCAGCCACATTGCTGCCTTTTGGGGACCACGCTGGTGGAGATTATTCTCCTGCCCTGTCATGCTCTGGGCCCAGGAACGTGAAGCCCCCAAATTGAGAAGACCGGATACAGCACATGGGACGGGGCAGTGCTGGTTCTGAACTCTGAGATTCCTTCATGTTATTTCTCCCGCACACCAGGGGAGAGGGGTCCCAGGCCTGCCACGCTGTATAACTCCGAGGGCCCCCGTTCACACAGAGTACAATCAAATACAATGTGAACAGTGCCCCCTGGAGTGGTGAGGGTGATCAAGTAATTCTGGCAAGCGCTCCCTCCCCCTCGTTTCAGAGACTGATAATGTCCACTAGCTCAGTAAAGGCTCTGACAAGTCCTGTAGTGAACAAGGTTTTTAAAAACTTGGTTTTCTCAAGTATTTTTTGCTTTCTCAGCCACAGAACCCTCATTTCAGAGAATACCTCCTAAAATCCCAGGGAACTGGGCTTATGGAGAATGTCCTTAAGAAAAGGCTCCACCAGGAGAAGCAATTTCACTATCTTGGTTCTCAGAGACAGCCTTAGAGCTGACTCGTGTTACTGAGCCTCTGGGAGATCACCCTCTCACCACGACCTTGAACCTGCCTGTGTTCAGAAAGACACTTAGGAGGCCCCAGAGGGTCTCCATTCTCAGCTGCTTTCTCCATAACGCAAACTTCTGTCTGGATTTAAATATATAGAAATGTTCAAATTTACTCAGTGTATTTCAATAAATGATTTTCAAGTATGAAGAATGGGAAAGCAGATTGAAAAACAAACTGGTTTGTGCTCTTCCTACATGTATAAACACACACACACACACACACACACACACACACCTGTTGTCTGGGGCGACAACAGATACTTAAAGGTTACTCATGACCATGTGAGGCCCACTTGGAATCTGATGCATCACGGAGCACCGCGGATGGACTCCCATTCTCTACCCGAGATGCTCACCACTGGTCTACAATGACAGGGTGAGTGGGAGGGACTGGCATACTTCTCACTCTAGAGACTAAACCAGCGCCGGACAGAGAGTCCACGGGGGAAAGTGCCAGTCCTTGCTCTGGCATCACTTATTTATGAGGCACCCCTGCCCTGATCCAGCCCCTGAGCGCACACGTGGAGAGAGGTCGTTACAGCCCCATTTCATTCGCCCTCTCACTCGGGTCAGGCATTCTGCATTAGTTGAATTTTCTACATGATAACCCCCTTCCAGGTAAGCACCAAAACTTTATCTTCACCATTTTGGGTGTAAATTGTTCAAAAGTGGATGATACCTTGGTCTCTCTTTTAAAATGGAGCACAGTGCCCCGAACTCAACCTGTGTTTGATTATTCAGGACCAGACAGATCAATTATTAACTCAGCAGTACCTTGAGGTCAGCCCTGTAAGGCACGTGGGGCAGTCTGCCCCTATACTAAGCGGCTCTAAGCATCTTTGCTGGACGCATTTGGGGGAAGTTTTTGAAAGACTGTTTTACTAGAGAGAGGACATGGAAAGTACAAGGAGTCACCGAACCCCCAGATAACCCGGATCGTCAAAACTTTGCATAAAGGAAAAGTCAATAGTCTCCGAGTGAGCATCAAAGGATTCCTGCCACCGGAGTGTCTGATATCTAGCACCTGGTCTTTGTGGTAACTACTGTGGCTATTCTGAAGCTTTCCGCCTTACTTCCTACTGCTTGGCTGGGTTCCTGAGAGGACATTTTCCTAAATAATTGAGGTTTCAGGGTATATCAGATGCTACTGCCGGTAAAGTGCGAGGCCAGAGCTGTGGATGGCCGCCAGCGGTATAGGCTTTCCTTCTCCCGTTCAGAAATTCAAACCACCTGTCTTCTTTCTTCTGGCGCCCCCAGGGGAAGGCTGCTCTGCCTGCCCCGCCCTCTCTGTCCTTCACCCGCACCTGGCTGACCCCAGGTGAGTCCTGCCAACGCAACTGGCCCTTCCTCCCTGCGATCGCAGACCGATGTCACACACGTGGCCACTCCAACAAGACTACCCTCCAGCTGGGCCCCCGCCAACAGACTCAGGCGCCTACAGACACACAAAGCTGCCTCTGCCTCTCTTCATTGGTCCAGCCACCCCATCAGCTGGGCTCACCACAACGGAAGCCCGCCGCTTCCCTCCCATCAACGCGTGGCTCTGTTCCACCGGCACAGGGCAGAGATATGCCCGCAGCCTGCCCGCAAGCCCCCCATTCGTGCTCCCTTCCGAGAGAGCCACTTTTCAACGAGATTTCTCCTTCCCCCGGCCCCATCCCTCTCCCCCAAACACACAAAAGAGGGCTATAAAGTGGGATTTTTTTTTTTTTTTTCTTTCCGGGAATAAAAGGTTAGCTTTCCTTCCTTTCTGTTTCCCTCTCCTTGGTCTAAATTTGGCAAGCGGAAAGAGTGGAAGCAGTTAAGCTGACCCAGTTCGTGACCCAGGGGACACTCCGAGGGCCGGAAGTGCCCTCATCTGCTCTGTCTCTTGCAACGGCTGTAGCGGAGCAACTAAAACGCCACCACCCACCCCGGAACTCCTGCTTGGACGTGATTCATGCACAGAGTTGGGTGAGGCCTTAAAGCTTATCTTACTCAACTCCCTCAGATTAAAGAGGGGGACACTGAGGCCCAAACAGGTGAAGGAAGATACCCAGGCCACACAGCAAACTTGCTGGGGAGATGCTTCGGGGCACCGAACTCACGGGCAGTGAGAAAAACAAGCATCTTACCGTCATCCAAGTAGGTCTGGTCCAAGTTCTGCTCCTGTTTAATTGTCACGCCCGCGGGTAGTACTTCCTTTTGGTCACCGACCGGAGGTCCGTTTTTGGCGGCTCTTTGGCTTGTGGCATTCTGCTGCTGAATGACCGTGGGGTAGGAGCCCGGGCTCAGCCTCTGACCTTGACTGGCAGGGGGTGGGCCGGGCCTGGTGGTGCCGGGCGCGAAGTTCTCGCAGTACACGATGTGCTGGAACTCCTGGTGGCTTCCGCAGCGCAGCTGCTGGTTGGTGGGCGAGCAGTGGATCACCGCTGAGGCCTGCTGGTTGGCCGGACTGGAGTGGAGCAGGGCCGAGCTCTGGCCCTGGGAGCCAGCGTGCACCAGCACGGAGCAGTGGGCATCCGCGAGGGACAGCGGGGCGGCCATGAGGGCCGGCTGCTGGTAGCCCAGCAGGCTGGGGCTCAGGCTCTTGCTCCGCTGGTAGAGGACAGCCGCTGGGCTCTGCTGCTGGTAGCGGGCGTCGGGGGATGAGAGCCCTGAGCGGAACTGCTGGCAGGGAGCCATGGTGGCCACGAGGCAGGAGGGGGACTCGGCCACCATTGGGTGCTGTGGGTAGTAAGGCTGGCTCCCCAGGCCCCCGTGGGCAGGGCTGCAGATCAAGGTGGGGTCGTATTCATCGGTGGGCTCCGTCTTGATGGCAGGGACTGAGAGAAGAGAAAAGCACACGGCGTGCGCCGCTCTTAGCGCCACAGGGGTGCGCAGAGCATTAGCAGACGGCGGTTGGAAACGCGGCCTTCGGAGACCACAAGGGTGGGATCAAAGATCTAGGCTCTGTCACTTATTAGCCTTGAGCAAGCGGCTCCCTGTGCAATCGTCTTAGGTCAGAAATTTTACCCTGGGTGATGATCTTGAACTATAGGTCTTTCTGACGGTGGAAAAGGGGCTGGTGGGTCTGTGTCAGCCCCTGTGCAGCCTTTTGGCCCAGGGGGAGAGCTCGGGGAAGAGTGCTTGATGTAAAATTATGCCTCCGCCTCCTCCTCCTGCTCTAGCAGCTCCAGTGCCCCGCCCCTGCTCGCTGCCCTTCATCATACTCACCACCAGCTGAAGTATCTGTGCGCTTTACGTGCTCACTTGTTATCTGAAACCCCCCACCAGCATGTCAGCTCCTCAAAGGGAGGATTTTTTTTCAGTGCTGGATCCCCAGCACCTAAAACCATACCTGGCACTTAATCAGCACTCAGATATTTTCTGGACAAAGGAATGACCAAACGGTGACTGGCGGCCTCCTTAGTTTTGTAGTACTTTGGGGGAATGAGGCCTGCTGGCTTGGGCCTCAGTTTCCTCATCTGTTAGCTGGCAGGAACAATCACACCTACCCCACGGGGTTGTGGGCAAGATTAAATGAGATATGTGTGCACTGTATGCACAGTGACTGCATACAGTAAGTGCTCAATGCTTGCTGTTGTTGCTACTATCACTGTGACTACCGTGAGTGTTGGTGAGGTCACCATTCCCCTCTCCCCACCCCGGACAGTCACCAGAATTCGTACTTCTCCGACATCCTTTACCCAAAGCATCACCAGGCCCAGGAACTGAGGAATCAGTTTTCTTTTCACTGGAGTAAATGAATTGGTGACAGGACCGTAATCAAATTGGGGGGAGGGGCTCCCAAATGCTGGGGGCTGGAGGGGGCAAAGGAGTTTCAGCATCTACAGCAAAAATGCAGCTCTGACTCCAACTTCTCGGGAAGCCACTCAAAGACCGTCTCCAGGTACCTGGGCCTCGAGTTCTCACCCGAGCCAAGTTCAGGCAGGTGAGTGCTGACGCCCAGACCCAGAGAGGCCTCATCGCCACACAGGAGGGGCGACAGCACGTGACACATAACTGAAAACCTCTGTGTTACAAAGGATCGTTGAACTGCGGTCTAGAGCCCTCCCAGAGATTCTCCCCCAGTTCTGGGTCCCAGTAGGCCTTTGCCACTCACGGCATGGTACGCCAGTCGTGGGACAATGGAACACTCACGGTGCCACATAAACCTGTGGGCGCACGCACCCCACCCAAGCCAGGCCCTCGCTTTTGTGCTGCGGGCAGCCCAGGGGCTCCATGTGAAACTGTCACAGTGGAAATTATACCCTGGCTGACATTCTCAGATCGTAGGTTTCCTGGAAAGGCTGCTGGCAGGCCTGTCTCGGGCTTGGGAAGTTTGTAGCCTCTTTCTGTAGCCCTAACCACAACCCAACATATCAGTAATATCAATATTACTTATTATCTGAATCCCCTTCCATCACTATTATCTGTCATCTGAATCCCCTGTTAGAACATCGGCTCCAGGAGGGCAGGGATTTTTGATGTGTTCACTCTTGTGTCTCCAAGCTAAAACAGGGCCTGGCACTCAGATATTTTCTGGACAAATGAATGAACGCAAAATGGCTCTCATCGCCCTTCTTAGGACTGTAGTGCTTTGTGAGAACGAGGCCTCCTGGCCTGGTTATCCGCCCAGCAACTCCATTTGGCCACCTGCTGTGGGGTCCCTAAGATTCCACATTTTAGGGCACATTCACCTTCTACCCCTACTGTGATCAACCCTAAAACAGGGATAGGAGTCATCAGCTTTGCCACCTTCTGGTGAACAAGTCTACGTGTGCCCCATTATTATTCTGCCCTCGCAAGAAAATATGAATAACAACAATAGTTAATATCGTTGATGTGCGCCATCCTAAGCACTTCACGTGCATTTGATGTATATAACTCTTATAAGGAAGGTGCCATCTGACAGATGAGGAAACTGAGGGTCAGAGAGGTTGAGTCACCTGCCCTAGGTCACCCAGCAGATCGCGTGCATCCTCACCCAGATCCCGACGCTGCCTCTCCACACACAGGGGGCCTTCGGAGAGAACTTCTTACCTGGGTGGTAGGTAAAGTGCTGAGGCTGACTTCGTTTTCTTTTCCCGTTAATGACGTAGAAGTTCACCTTCACCGATGTCCGAATGTGCTTGTTCCGATACTCAGGGATCTCAACAAAAAGCATGTTCTGAAAGAAAGGAGTTGTCAATAATTTAACTGCAACCACGTCTAAATTGCCATCCAAGGTCCTAAGCACAGTGAGCCAGCCCACCTAGAAGGACTCGTGGTGGGGGAGGGATAAATTGGGAGTATGGGATTAACAGATGCACACTACCATATACTCAGTATAAAACAGATAAACAACAAGGAATTACTGTATAGCCCAGGGAACTATATTCAGTATCTTGTAATAACCTATAATGGAAAAGAGTTTTTAAAAGAAGAATATTGATATATACATAACCGAATCACTTTGTTGTACAACGGAAACAAACACAATATTGTAAATCAATTATACCTCAATAAAAATAAAGAAATAAATAAAAGTAAAAGGACTTGTGACACGTTCCGTACATTTACAGGCAAAATTCTAATTAAGGGGAAGTTGCCTTTTCAGCTGCAGCGAAGAAAGACTTACCGCTTACTCTATCAAGGTATATGAAGATATCACCGCTACAAATCAAAGGGCGTGGTGCTCAATAAACATGTAATTCATTCATCAATTCAATACCCACTGAGTGCCTTTTAGGTCCAAAGCACTGGGACTTTGATGAAGGAAGGGGAAAAAAGAGGGAAAGAGAGCACGAGGGAGGTGGGGGAGGGGAGGACAGGGTGTCTGGTCATCGTGTCCGGGTGCTTACAGGCTGGCTCTTGTCTTTATCCACCGTGGCCTCCATCTCCCAAATCTGCTGCCCATCTGGAAAAATTTAAAAATGACAGACTTTGAAGGAACTATTAGCAACCGAGAATTTAAGACAAAAACTCACCAACTTATCTATATCTTGGCTTACGTGTTAGATTATTTCAGTAAAGTACACCTGCGCGTTTGCATTATGTATGCATATATGTACATATATGTGTTTTTATTTCTATAAATGCATATTTCTTTTTGCAAAGAGAAGGCACCTTGACAACAGAAAACTGGGCAACAATACAAGATAAGGGAAAAAATAGAAATGGCCCATCGTCCCAATACCGTTATCTTTTTTCTCTATATTTGAATGTCTACATATCTTTCCTTCTTTTAAAAAAAAAAAAACAAGTATTGTCATACGCTTTACTTTCTAATACGCTTTGTTCAACCAAAGACTATTTCCAAAACACTCTGCATATGCCAAGACTGTCACAGGGGCCCCATTACAGATCCCTGGCTGTCCCAGACATGACTTCTTCATCGTCTGAGAACACAGGTGGCTCACATATTCTGTCCTAAGAGGCTTAAACAATGTCCTGGCTCGTGAGGCCTTGGAGTGGAAACACAGGCACCCACCCTTCACCTTTCAGTCACCAGAGAGCCTGGCTCTCATGTGACTCATTACAACAGGCGCTGAGAGGTTTGCTCAGGGGTAAACCCCCCTCCCCTGGAGCAGGGCACTGGTTCCCCGGTTCGGGGCCAACAAGTTGGGCCAAAAAAAACTCCGCATTTGCAAATAATAGATTTTTTTTTGCTGACCACCTACATCGGCCAGTGGCAGTTTTCGGCTGAAACAAATCATTTCCACAAGTGTTTCCAGGGTGTTTTGTGGAACACTTGCTCTGAAGAATATTAAATGGGTTTATGAGAAAGGAAAGCAAGTTCTACCAGCTAGTAAGAATTTGGAAAAGGCGGAGTCAGAGTCAAGTGGGTTTCTTTACTGCAGGATTTCTCAGAGCCTTTAATCTGCTCAGGTGCAGCATTAACTCTCCGATGTGGGCTGGGTATGGATCATGTCCCGACATTTAGCCAAAGCGTCCCGCCTCTTTGTAAGCACTATTAGCAGCCTCTGGGATAGGTTAGATTTGAACCCATATAGTCTCGCCTCTTAAGGTTCACCCAAAGAAATCTGGTTTCTAAGCATTATTGGAACTTGTATAGGACATATTTCGCAAAATAATAACTAATAAAAGGTCTTGTGATTGCTACCAGAGCTAATGCAATCTAGCTGATCTGAAGAAAGAACAAGCACTGAGCCAGTTGGAGCCTTCTCCAACAAGTCAGTCTGCAAGTCTTGGCCTTACAGTTCTATTCAGTGCACTCCCTGAAATGACTAAGGAAGACACAGGTTATGTCCAAAGGGAAGAGGAAAACATGGTTAGTGTACCAACTCTCACTATGGCGTGAGATCCCTGAGGGAGGGACCAAGTTGTAGCTGTCACGGTCTCCCCAACACCCAACATACTGTAGGTGCCTAGTAAACATCTCACGTCTGAGCATACAAAAGTGTCAGCAGCTCCAAAGGCTGCTGATGGGGCCAGGATAAAGCCAGGAGCTGACACCAGCCACTGCTCAGAAGGAAGCAAGAAAGGATAGAAGGATAGATGTCAAGGAATTTGAAGTTAACTCATCAAGATAGGGTATTTCCAGTGTGTAAAGCCCGGGACAGAACTCTTCAGAGAAAATCCTCATTTCTTTATCAAAGACAGGTCAAAGGTCATCCAACAGAGACACGTGTCCCCCTCTCAGATGGTGGTACGAGCTAGGCACGGGTCCTCATCAAAAAACCACGTCTCTATTCACTAACTGCAGTGCGAGCTCTAAGTCAGAAGATCAAGTAATAAATTAATTGAGGAAATGAACAGCATGTCGATGTCTGGTGTGTCACCCTCCCCCTAGCCTCTCAGTGGCTGAATTGAGTTCTGCCATCGATGGTACCATGGCTCTTTGGGTTTGGTTCATTACCATGTATGAGCGTCACTCACTTAGAAAAGAAAGGACCATTTTCATGTCTCAAAATTGGGAGGAGAGAGAGAGAAGTACCCAGAAATGTGACTGGGAAGTATTAAGCTGGGTCCATAAAGCTGCCACCCAGCTCTCTTCCTCGACTCACGCCAATAAGCGGGAGATGAAGCACAGAAAATACAAAACGACGGTGTGATGAAAAGGGTGTCACCGTGAGGAGAGCCCTCCAAGTCCCTTCCCCTGGTCTAAGGACCCAAGAGAAATGGAAAGGAGCCCTTCTCCCCAAATTTCACATTTGTCTCCATCTCCGGTGAGCATACATAATACACAAAACGCCACCCAGCAACAGCCACAGAATTCTAGGGTACAGGTGCTAGACAGTAGCCTTAAAAATTAGCCATCCAAACACCATCAGATAGGGAAACTGAGGCCCAGAGAAGGGGGGTTGTCCAAAGACATGCGGTAGACAGTTATTAAACCAACAACTGGCACAGTCCAATAACAAAGGGAATGCTTTCAAGGAAAGAAGCTCAAGGTTACTAAGCAGAGAGAAGATGCCAGCTTCCTGGGAGGCTGGAGAAAGGTCCTACATAGGGACGATCTTTTTTTTTTTTTTTTTTTTTTTTTTGCGGTACGCGGGCCTCTCACCGCTGTGGCCTCTCCCGTTGCGGAGCACAGGCTCCGGACGCGCAGGCTCAGCGGCCATGGCTTACGGGCCCAGCCGCTCCGCGGCACGTGGGATCCTCCCGGACCGGGGCGCGAACCCGTATCTCCTGCATCGGCAGGCGGACTCTCAACCACTGCGCCACCAGGGAAGCCCCAGGGACGATCTTTTCATGTCGCATCCACTGCATAGGTTCACGCACATCTTCTCAAACCTTTCCCTGCTTCACCTGTGCCTCCACAAATACCATCTAAAATCCCACGGCGGCCTTGAAGTCCCTGCTCCACCTTGCTCCTGCCTCCGTTCCAGCCTCTTGGGGCACCATTCTCACCCCTCCTACTACTTTTTTTAAAGCCAATTGGCCTCACCCCAGAGCTCCGGCTTGTTTTTGGCCTATAGAGTGGCTTAGCAGCTTTTTAATTAGCTGCTGCCATTTCAAAATGAGATTTCACCAGAAAATGAAGTTTTTGCTCCTGGAAAAAAAAAAAAAAAGAAAATTCAGATGATCTGGCCGTTCTGGGCACCCCCGACAGGAACTGGACCACGGCGGCCTCTCCGGATGGCGCTGCAGGCGCCACTTCACCACAGCCCCCTGCCCTGGCCCGCACGTCTCCCATCGACTTTCCAGGCCCTACCTTAGTGGGCCTTTGAGACAGGTACCTCTCCCCACACCGTGACGAGGGGAACTGGTCAGGGTTCTGCAGAAAGGCCCTCCGCTGGGATGTGCCCGAGGTTTTCTCAGGACTGTACGACATTTTGGCCAGAAGAAGCCACCACCCAATATCATCTCAGGCAGTGTCCCACTCTGCTGCTGTATACTGCACCCCCGCAAAAAAAAAAACAAAGACCCCCAGCCCTTTCCTGTCTGTCAGGACAGGAAAACTCGCTTCCCTTCCTCCTGGACCACAGGCCCCTTGCTCCAAGGACCTGACCTTCTCTTTGCTTCAAAACCAGAACCACGTGCCCAGGAGGCCCTTGGCCACCACGCGGCCCAGCAAGGGCCCTGGTGCGTCGACACAGGGCTCCCAGCGTGGGCCACAGAGGGTCGTCCCTCCACCTTCTCGCTGAGAAGCCCTCCCTCCCACCACCATTCCCCCGAGCTCCAGCCTGGCAGCCAGGCAGCCACATCCCAAGCTCCAGATGTCAGCCCAGGAAAGCAGCCCGTGGGGTTTAGGAGGAAATGCCTACTCACCCCAGCGTCCCCCAGCGACACGTTTACTGTAGCCCCCAGCCTTCTCAGGCGTGTTCCGTGGCCAGAGCAGACTTCCCCTCTATGGGTCACCAGAACGCTTTCCATTTCATCCTACATACCTCAAACTCTGGAGCAGACAGACCCAGCTTTGAATCCCTCCTTGTGTTGCCCCCAATTAGCTGTGTGAGCTGGGATAAGATGCTTTACCTCTCTTTGTCTCTCATCCAAAATACGGGGATAATCACAGCACCTACACATCACAGGTTCATTCCAAGAGACCCAGACAGAGTATAAACATTCAACAGACATTGGCAAGCAGGGCTAGCAGCAACAGATGATATAAATATTGGCTCCTTTATCATTTTTTGCATTTGTTCCACGATTGAAAAAAAGCACAAGCATTTTTCAATCAGAAAATAATAAAAAACATTCTCTGATTACAGTTATAAATACATTTGCCTGCAGGCATAGGTTGGAGGGAATTTACAAAAGGACAATGTCTGTTACAGGAGATAGGTGGCATGGTGCCTGAGTTTCTTTCCTTTCAAAAATGGGTGTTTACACCATTATCTCAACTTTTTTAAAGCCCCAAGGGCAGCTTCAGGCATCTAGCCTGGCTGTGCATCTCCCGTGGTCCCTGCGCTCCGTTCTGAACAAAGAAGCCCTCAACGGGAAGTGAAAGCTGCCGTTGCGTCCTTGATGTTACATAGCTTGTGGAAGACACACCAAGGGGGTTGGTCTCTAAGGGGAGCACGCGGCTTACAAAGTACCTCAAGGCCATTTTCCTGGGCTCTTCTTCCATTCCCCCACCCCACGTGAAATCCCTGGGTCCTGGGTTTCACCAAGAGAACATATTAATCCCATCCTCTGAATGGAGCTTCCAGGAGGCAGCGGAATTCACAGTAAATGCTGGCAGGACTCTCTCAGCCTGATGTCACTCTGTCTGGGTTCAAGTCCCGTCACTGGCATTGACTTGCTGTGTGGCCCTTGAATGGTATCTTTTTATTTTATTTTATTTTTTAAATTTTTTTTTATTTTTTATTTTTTTGCGGTACGCAGGCCTCTCACTGTTGTGGCCTCTCCCCTTGCGGAGCACAGGTTCCGGACGTGCAGGCTCAGCGGCCATGGCTCACGGGCCCAGCCGCTCCGCGGCATGTGGGATCCTCCCGGACCGGGGCGCGAACCCATCTCCCCTGCATCGGCAGGCGGACTCTCAACCACTGCGCCACCAGGGAAGCCCCTTGAATGGTATCTTAACCTCTGTGCCTCAATTTCCTCATAGGCCAGACAATAAACTTAATTTCTTGACTTCAAAGAGCTGTGGTAAGAATTCAAATAGAAATTATACGTAAAATCCTTAGCAAAATGCCCAGCCCATAGTGAGTACTGTTATCACTGTTATTATTTTAGAACTTGGTATCTCACATAGGTCCAACTTTAAGGAGAAAGAATTGGCTGGCCATCTTGACCCCAGTATTCTGGTGGGTATCACAGCTTCTCGTTTCAGTTCTTTGCATTACACTTCTCATTGCAAATAAATAAAATGGCCATAGAAAGTACTCATTGATAGGGACTGATTGAATCGATCATGGGCCGTCCATACTTGGTATGGAATATCAGGTATAGAAATATCTTCAAATAAGGACGGTCATGTTTTCTGACCTAGAAATGCAGCCCTGCTACGTTAAAAGGCAGAATATTTTTTTCTTATTTCTTTTTTTTTTGGCTGCGTTGGGTCTTCGTTGCTGCACGCGGGCTTTCTCTAGTTGCAGTGAGCAGGGGCTACTCTTTGTTGCAGCGCGCGGGCTTCTCATTGCGGTGGCTTCTCTTGTTGCATTGCAGTGAGCAGGGGCTACTCTTTGTTGCAGCGCGCGGGCTTCTCATTGCGGTGGCTTCTCCTGTTGTGGAGCACAGGCTCTAGGCATGCGGGCTTCGGTAGTTGCAGCACGTGGGCTCAGTAGTTGTGGCGCACGGGCTTAGTTGCTCCGCAGCATGTGGGATCTTCCCAGACCGGGGACTGAACCCACGTCCCCTGCACTGGCAGGCAGATTCTTAACCCTTGGGAAGATTCTTAATCAGGGAAGTCCTAAAAGCAGAATTTTTAAAGTGTACCAGACTAGTGCGTGAGGCATGACGTCATCTTGTGAGTCTATAAACATCTCTGCTTATGCTTAAGGAACCTGTGCCCCAAGCTGCCTGGATAGTCACAACCCCATGCCTGGGACTGGATGGATGAGGTGAGACCTTCACGTCTTCCTTCACATGATTCAAGATACATGGTAGAATTATGGGCGATTTTAATTGATGTGCATTTTTTAAATAAAGTTTTTCTCTGAAGAAAAAAGTATATTGCAACTGCCTGTTGATTTGTCTGTCTCCCAGGAGCCCCCTGGGGCCACGATCTTAGAGGGAGGCTGGGCGTGGACCCCCAGTGTGGATTAAGCTCCTACAGCACAGCAGGCCCCCTGCAGGCTGCTGGGGCCTTGACACAAGCCACACGTGCCCTCTTGCCCTCAATGGCCCCCAGACAAGGAGGCAGGGCCCTGGGTCCCACCGGAGCTCAAAAGAGAAATGGATTCAAGGCTCCTCACCTCTGCTGGGATGGGGACACTGGCTCCCTCCTCAGCTTCCGACCCCCCAACTCAGCTCCGGATACACTGGCCTCCTCTATCCCTCCAGCAACCATGCCTGCCCTTCTCCATACCTCACCAGGACCAGTTCCTCCCCATCCTTCAGGTCCGGCTCAGGGAGGTCCCCCATCCTCTGTCATTTTCTTCTCCTACCTTCCACTCTCTGACATCATTTTATCAGCCCACTGGTTTTCCATCTCTCTCTCCTGCTAGGCTGGGGGCTCCCGGAGAGCAGGGCCACATGGCGGTCTTGTTCTCGTCTTTCTCCCCAGCACTACGAGTCTGGCCCTTAATAGATGCTCAATAAACAATGGTGGACTAAATGAACAAACTGACCTCTTATTCCCCAGTGCTCAGCCCACAGCCAGAGCTCAGGAAATGTCTGACCACTGGCCTCTCCAGCAAAAAGACCCCACAAAGAGAAATCACCGAACCCTTGCTGAAGAGTCTTCTGGGAACAGACTGAGAAGGAATGAGCCTGGAGTACAGATGCAGACAAGGAATCAAACTCAACCAGAGCCACTCAGCCCGAGTTCGAGATAATCCACCTCCCGATCCCTACCCCAAGCCTGGGACTTGGAAAACCTGCCCAGAACAGAAGAGGCTCAAGAAGACCAAGTCTGCTTCTCCTGCTCTGGCTGAGATGAAATAAAGGACTTCGGTCTTTCAAGCAGATGTTCGGGCAAACTTCCCCTGTCCTAAATTAACACGGGCTGGCAGCCAGCACAGAACAGGCTCTTCCAAGTCTTTACTCAGAGGCGAAGAGAAAAGAGCCAATTTCTTTGGGCAAAGAGGTTGGGTCTAGAGAAGACTTAGCGAGACTCTGCAAGAGAAAAAAAATGGGGTGGGAGGAAGCGCATGGCCCAAGTAACACCACAGCCTTTGTTTTAACTTGGCCGCAGCGTCAGGGGAACATGCCTCAATAGCCAGTGCGTCTGTGGATGGATGGCCCCTACACTTGGGTTTGCTGAGTGGATTCTCTTTGCAGGCAGCTCTTGAACCCTACGATGGAGCAAAGCAGCAGGAAGCAGCAGGGCTGGCGCTGTATCCGGGCTAGAGCCTCAGCAGTCAGCCTTGTGTCAGCAACGGGCTCGTGTCAGCACTCACAGCAGAAACGCGCACGCTTTCAGGAGGAGGAAAGCAAATCTGTCCTCACTGGGGCCGTGAGCGTGCCACTGGGCTCGAGGCAAACGGAGAGGAAATCAAAGTGTCTGCTTGGGTTAGGAAACTGTGTGTGACGCTTCCCAGGCCTGGCCCTGCTTTTTAAAATTAGCTAGATGAAGATGGTTGAAGTCATTTCAGTCTGCTCTTTACGACTGCTAACTAGCAAAAAAAAACCGCAGGCTCCCTGGATGCACAGGCTTAACGAGCCCAGCAGATGGGGGGATCGGGAGTGGCCCCTTAGTTAGGATTTCACCCACCCGAAATGGTACCACTGCCCCTGTGTATTTCCTGAGAGCTGGAGAGGAGTGCCTTGATTCCCACACCTCCCCCTCTCCTCCTGCCCGGCCACTTCCTGGTGGGCTTACCTGCCCTGTCCCCCACCTGCACAACCGCAGCGGCTGCTCAGTCACCTCCCAGCTTCCACTTGTCCCCGCACCCCAACCCCCAAAGACCATTCTCCATCGAGATTGCCAGAGCAACCTTAAACATGTAAATGAGGGCTTCCCTGGTGGCGCAGTGGTTGAGGGTCCGCCTGCCGATGCAGGGGACGCGGGTTCGTGCCCCGGTCCGGGAGGATCCCGCATGCCGCAGAGCGGCTGGGCCCGTGGGCCACGGCCGCCGAGCCTGCGCGTCCGGAGCCTGTGCTCCGCAACGGGAGAGGCCACAACAGTGAGAGGCCCGCGTACCGCAAAAACACAAAACAACCAAAAAAAATGTAAATGAGATCATGACACCCCCCCTGCTTAAAAGCTTCCAAGAGCTACTCGCTTTTGGAATGAAATCCAAACTCCTGGCCACGCCTACATGGCCCAGAATGACCTGAACCCCCGCCCCCCGCGACCTCTCCAGGCTTGACTGGTGTCACACTCCCCGCTCACTCTCACCCTGCACCAGCCGCCTGGGTCTGCTTTCAGTTCCCCAAACACCCCAAGCTCATCCCCACGCTGAGACCCTGGCACGGGGCAGTCCCTTCTGCCCTGGACACTCTTCTGACCATCCACGGGGCTCCCTCTTTCCCGCCTTTAGGGCTCTGCTCAAAGCCACCTCTTCAGGGAAGCCCTCCCTGACTGCACTGTCCATGGTTGCCAGATTTAATAAATAAAAATACAGACCGTTCAGTTAAATCTGAATTTCAGAAAATGATGAATCCTCTTCTAACTACCAGTTTGTCCCAAGCTCTGTGCCACTGCACAGGACATACTCATACTAAAGAAATGCACTGCTTGAGATTCGAAATTAACTTAGCATCCTATATTTTTCTCCTAACTTCCAGCCCCTTGGCTCTTGCCCCTAGAACTGGTCTCCCTGTCTTCACAGCACTCGCCCTGTCTCAAAGTGACCTGCTTATAAACAAGCTTGAGACTGTCCACCCCCTGAGGGCAGGGATCTCGTATGTCATATGCCCCCAGTGCCTGGCATAGAACCTGCACATAGTAGGGGTTTAATAAACATCTGGGGAGCAACTACGGAAGTCCTGGGGGCTGAGTGAGCAGAGGAGTGAGGCTAAAAGAGCATCAACAGGTCATTTACATAGCGGCCAGATTTCAGCTCATCTTTCATGCCTCCAGGGGCACCTCTTCTCAGCGATGGGCTGTCATCTCTAGATGTCCCACACCAGCTCACACAGTCACCCTGGGAACTGGGAAGTGGGAGTTTGGGACCCCGCCTTCCTCTGACGTGCCCTGTCACCTCAAGGAAGTCTGCCAATCTCCCTCGGTGAGTTGGCTTTCCATCTGTAAGATGGGGCCAGGGGCCGGGCCATTAGTCATGTTTCCTCCACTGTATCGGGTGTGACAGCAGGAGTCTGAAGGCTCGGGGCTGAGAGGAGGGGAGAGACCCACCTGTGCCAGGAAGGACTCTTCTCCCAGACAAGAAACCAGCACAGGCCTGCCTTCCCCACTCCCTGTTAAGTAAACTGAGCTCCCAGAGGACACATGGAAGGTCAGCTGACATTTTCTGGGCACCTCCTATGGCCCGACACTTTCAGATCCTTGATCTCCTTTTATTGCTGAAATACCACCAACACCATTTTAGAGATGGGGAAACTAAGTCCCAAAGCACATAATATGAGGCCTATCCAGGCTTCAAGCCAAATCTGCTGGATGATCCAAAATCCAGCCTGCTGACCCCTTAAATACATACAATTTTTACTTAAAAAAAAAAAAAAAGTATGCAACCACAACTGTAGGGGAAAAAAAAAAATAACACAAGAGGGTGTCAGACCATTCATTAATAAAAGATATCATGATTTTCTTGACGGAGGTGGAAATTCCAGCCTGCTAATTGCAAATTACAGAACGTCTGTTGGCGCCAAGAACAATTTCTGATGGTGGACACACTAGGACCCGAGTTAATTAGAAAACATTTCTCTGTGTCCTCTTTTTCAGGCATTTAAACAGCAGGATCCCTTCACTCCAAAGTCTGTTCTCGCATGCAAGAGGACTGAAGTTTGGGCAAATATTCAGCCCTCTGAAAATAAGACTATTTTCTCTATCTCCAGTGGGGCTCCCGAGTGGCGGTCTGGCCTCTGTCTTTGGAGGAAAGCTCTGTGTCCCAGCCAGCTGTGTGTAAGGGGTGGGCTCCAGCTCCGGGGGCCAGTGACACCGTGGACATGAGTCACCGAGGGCAAAGGTCTACAGAGCCTTAGTCATAGGCAAGCCCAGCTTGGAGTCTGACCTTTCCCAGAGGGAAGACCAAGGCAGAGAGACTCCCAGACCAGGTCAATTTTTTCAGAAGACACCAGACCGGGTGAAGCCCTACCCACGGAGAAAACCAGGTGGGAAGAGGAGGTGTCTTCTCTAAGCGCGTTCCAAGGTTTCCAGGGCACTAATTCATGGAAAAGTACTTAATTTAGCAAAAAAATTTTATTTTAAGCATATGCATTTGTATTTATTAAACAAAGCTCAAAATACAACCTTTGGGAACCTCCAAGTCATAAAATGACTCACTTTGGGATATGATGACTCAGTGGGAAGCAGGGAATTCCACCACCCACGCCTCCTTTCTAAAAAATCAATTTGCCCTCTCAACAGGTGATAGGAGCCTCTGCCATCAGAGTGGTCCAAAAAATCGTCCAACAAAACAAAACACAAGTTCTCTTCAAACAATTTAAGTTTCAAAGCTGAGTAATCCGACGCGGGCAAGTTTCCAACCTACGCCCCCGCGGGACACAGAGAGCCAGGGAGCTACTTGGCTGGGGCCAGGGGCCTGAATTAAGAAAGATTTACCAGCTGAAAAATTCCAAAACCCTGTGTCATGTGGAGGAACCTTCCAAAACATTGGATCCCACCCAGGCGCAGCGAGTCGCTCAAAGCCATGGCAACCCGGTTTCCGCTGCCACATCACTTTTATTTTTGTGTCCTTAGATTTTTTCCTGTTTTGCAATGTTTTGCTGGGACCCCCGACTCCGCCTGAGGCCTGGGTGGCCGGGCGCCAGGGTTACCAGCTGAAGTCAGGAACAGCCTGGACTTCCCGGCGTGACCTTCGCCTAGAAGGTTACACATTTTTTAAATTTCACAGACTATATAAAGGCTTTTCAGCAATTACTGAAGATGGTAAATAGGAAAGATGCTGATCGTTCTGTTGGGTTCCTCTTTGTCCTCTTGGATGTGACTAGAGAGATTCCTTGGGGATTGATGATAAATGTTGCCTGGGATTCCAGTTCTGTTACCTGCTGTGAGCTGACCTGGGGCCCATGGCTTGACCTCTGTGAGCCTCAGTTGTCTCATCTGTAAAATGGGGGTAATGCGCCTGCCTCTCGGGGCCAAGTGTGACTATTAAAGGAGAGGACACATTCATTCAACAATACGTATAAGAACCTACTAAGTGCCAGGGGCTGTTCTAGATGCTGCACATACAGCAGCAAACACCGAGTCCCCGTCCCTCAAGGAACTCTGACGTGGGAGACATCAGAGACAAGATAATTCCAGTAGAGCTAAGTACTACTGGGAAAACAGGGCAGGGCAATGGGACAGAGAGGGACAGGGCTGTGGCGGAGGCTGAACAACTTCAGAGCAGTTGGTCAAGGAGGGGCTCCTTAAGAAAGTCGCCCTGAGCTGAGACTTGTAGGAGTAGGAGGCCACAACCCATGAGGAAACAGCAAAAGCAAAGGTCCTGTGACAGAAAGGAGTGTGGGCTGTTTGAGGACAGAACGAAGATGGTGTAGCTAAAGCCAAAGGAGCAAGAGGGTGAGTCAAAAAAGCTGAAAGCGGGGCTTCCCTGGTGGCGCAGTGGTTGAGAGTCCGCCTGCCGATGCAGGGGACGCGGGTTCGTGCCCCGGTCTGGGAGGGTCCCGCATGCCGCAAAGCGGCTGGGCCCGTGAGCCATGGCCGCTGAGCCTGTGTGTCCGGAGCCTGTGCTCCACAACGGGAGAGGCCGCGACAGTGAGAGGCCCGCGTACCGCAAAAAAAAAAGCTGAAATCAGAGAGACGGGCAAGGGCCAGCACATACGGGCTCTTGGAAGTCATGCAAATGATTAAAAATGGTAATAAAAACAATATAATAATCATTATTATTACTGCTGCTATAAATAAGATGCCATTTTCCAAAACACCGAGCTTTTCTAACTTAAGAAACACCACGCTACCCCTCTCCTACTGTTTTTCCACCGTCCTCTAATTTGTCATCCTGCTGGAGTGGAAACTGCCAATTCCATTTCAGTCGACGGCTATAAAAAGAACTTTGGAGCTGGTGGTGCCGATGACCCAACATGGGGGCTAAGATTAGCCCAGGAGGCTGTCCACCTTTCCTTAATGTGAGAACCAGCTGGGGTTCCCCTTCCTTGGAAAACTTCAACTGTTCCACTCCGCCCCACCTCGCAGCGGCCCTGCTGGCCAAACTGTCCATGGAGATGGGAACGGGGCTGCGTTTTGGAAAAAAGAAGTTGAGCAACAGGGATTCCCCCTGCAGAAGGCAGTCCTGGGCTGGGAGGCAAGTTCTTGGGGTCAAAAGAGCAGGACTGGCTCCCTGCAAACATAAGGCAATTCCCCCCTCTGTCTGTCAGAGCCACCGGGAGCCAGACATCCCACCAGAGAAGCCCACCACTTCTCTGAGGGCCCAGGGACACCTCAGACACCCCAGCTTGTCTGTTGGCATCGATCCAGGAACCGTATTCACCCCAGGTTCTTTTACGTTAGACACACCACAGTCCTAAATGGACCTACCTGGCCTCAGTGACTTGCTGCAGAATTCAAGAGTCTATCTCACCACAAAATGGTTCAAGTCAGTGGCTCAGAGCAGCTAAAGGATCTTCAGACAAATTAACCTGGTTCTGAGCTTTTTCAAAGTAGAAAAGCTAAATGATCAAGGATACAGATGCTAGAGCCAGGCTTCCTAGGGGCCAACCCAGCACTGCCATTTACCAGCTGTGTGATCTTCGATAAGTTACTTAACCTCTCTCTGTTCAGTTTCTCATCAGAAAATAGCTACCCTGTAGGGCTGCCATGAGGAATCAGATTGTTAATACATATAGAGTGCTTAGAACAAGGCCTGGCACATAGTTTATTATTAATTACTTATTCTTGTTTTTCAATGTCTCTTGGTTCCATGAGATAAAATCGTACCCATCCTTGTCCTTCCACAGCCAAGATATGATGACGATGATGATAATAATAATAAAAGCTGACATTTAATGAGCATCTATAATGTGCCAAGCTCTATGCAAAGAGCCTAATCTGTATCATCTCATTTAATCTTCTTGTCTCTCAAGAGAAGTAAACCATCTGTATTTTACAAAAGAGGACATATTGGCTCAGAGAGGTGACAGGACTTACCCAGGATGACAAAGCTACCAAACGCAGATCATGGGTTCGAACCCAGGCCGTCTGACCTCAGAGCTATGCTGGTAACCACTGCAGCTTACAGCCTCCCAAAGTCTGCCTGCCAGGCCCACACTGGGGCAGTGTGTGTCCAATAAACGACGTCTATGGCCTAAGCAATGAGAATACTGGAGAAAACGTAAAAATAACAACGAACACTCCACAAGCACGCCCGATGTGCTGAGTGCCCACTGCTCGCTTATGCGTTTAACTCTGGGAAGGAAAGACCGTTATTAACTCGCTCACTGGAATCTGAGGTCCAGGGAAATTGAACAACAGAACGATGCTGTATTATCTGCAGGTGAGTCCCCTAACTTCTCCAGGCTTAGCCACCTGCCTCCCGCGGGTGTCCGGTTAGATGAGACAAGATGCAGAAAGCAGCAGGCAAACGGCCCGCCCACGGACAGCATTCAATCAGAGAAAACTATTATCATTCCTCTTCTTATTAACATGCAATTTTTCCAAGTTGAAACAGACTCTGGGTTTTCCTCCCTTCAAGAGGTAAACTGAGGGCTTCCCTGGTGGCGCAGTGGTTGCGCGTCCGCCTGCCGATGCGGGGAACCGGGTTCGTGCCCCTGTTCGGGAAGATCCCACGTGCCGCGGAGCGGCTGGGCCCGTGAGCCATGGCCGCTGAGCCTGCGCGTCCGGAGCCTGTGCTCCGCAACAAGAGAAGCCACAACAGGGAGAGGCCCACGTACCGCAAAAAAAAAAAAAAGAGGTAAACTGAAATTTCTTATGAAACCAAGAGAAGGAAAGCCAGAGAGTAAATGCCTTCCAGCCAGCCAGCCAGCCAGCCAGCAAATACTTATTGGAGGGCCTTGAGTAGCCTCACAAGTAGCCTGACAAGCTCCCTAGACAGTTTAAAGCTGTCTGGCTCCTAACCCCACGAGGAACTTGGTAGCACCTGGCTTCCAAGCCATCCCTGCACACTTCCAGCAGCCCCTCAAGGAGACTGCCAACCTGGACACAGAGAACAAGATGTCTGTATATTACTAGCATTTCCCCTCTGCCAATAAGGTGCCTTGAAGCCATACACTTCTTGTGAAAGTCAGCAGAAGGCCAGCAGGATGATTTCCTGGTCCTGGAGATCCGTCAGGTAATGTTTACTCGGCCATTTACATTTCAGGCCACTCTCCTGCTCAAGAACCCACCATGACTCCCTATCACCTTACTCACGTGCAGACTAAACCAAAGCCGTGTCTCTACCTGGCATCAGGAGATCTCTCTGCTCTGGGCTTTGCCTGCTCATCAAAACACTTCCTGGTGATAACCAGCCTCTACTCCAGCCACACAGGTTTGCTCTCTGTCTCATGAGAGCCTAGTAACTTCTTGCCACGAGACTGCTGTTCCACCGCCTGACAAAAGTCTCCTCCAAAATGTATCAAGACGCTTAAAAACGTGCATGCCCCTTGAATCCACTACACCACATGTAGGCCTCAACCCTAGAAAATAACAATAACAAACAGCATTAGCTAATACATATCAAGCACTTACTATATACAGTTGGCCCTCCGAATCCACAGGTTCCACATCCATGGATTCAACCAACCACAGGTTAAAATATTCCCCCCAAAAATTCCAGAAAGTTCCAAAAAGCAAAACTTGAATTTGCCATTCACTGGCAACTATTTACATAGCATTTACCTGGTATTAGGTCTTATAAGTAATCTAGAGTGATTTAAAGTATATGAGAGGATGTGCATAGGTTCTATGCAAATACTACACCACTGTATACAAAGGACTTGAGCATTTGCAGAGTCTGGTATCCACGGGGATCCTGGCACCAATCTCTTGCAGATACTGAGGGACAACTGTACCAAGCATTTATGAACTCTTAATCGTATGACCACCCTATGAGGTAGAACTGCCACCATTCTCTTTATACAGAGAAGGAAACTGTTGTCCACAGAGGTTAAGTAACTTGCCCAAGGTCCCCCAGCTAGAAAGTAGTAGACCTGGGCTTTGAACACAAGCAGACTGGCTGGAGAACATGAGTCCTTACCTAGCTGACCAAAGGAATATAGAGGATGTTCGTCACTGAGTTACTTACAATAGCACAGAGTTGGAAGCAGCCTAACATCCAATAAAGGGAGAATGGTTAAATAAAGTACTGGACAACCATATGACAGATGCAATGCACCCACTTACACATCTGCGTTCCTCTCCCCTCACGGCACCACCATAGCCCCTCAAACCCGCAGGGACTGACCACGTGCCTTCTGAACCACTCAAACCCACCTGTCCGTCTCCCCACTGCCACAGCCTTACTTAATGCCCGTTTTTTGGTGGTTATTTTGGCAATGGCTTCATCAAACTTCTTTAAAACCATCTGCCTTCTATCATGCTTCCAAAGTGTAAGGAAGCAGTTGTCACACCCTAGTCACAGGGCCAGCCCATCTCAAGAGGAGGCTTTGTGTGAACTGGGAAGAAGCACCCCTTCTCTAAGACACTCCGCTTCCTCCCACCAGAGGTTTAGTAACACACAGCTCCAGGATGTATCCAGTTTGAATGGCAGCCCCCAGAGGAGGTGCCCTCATGCAGTGCAAAATCCCCACAAGTGGACAACCTGCCTGTGATAGTCTGTGGATCATCCTCAGGGCAGTAAACAAACAGACAAACACCCCTTTGAATTAACCGGAAATCATGTCATAGGAAGAAGAAAAAAAAAAAAAAAAAAAAAAGCTTGGCCTAGCATCCGTAACTATCAAATAAATTATATAACCTGATATTTTTCCTACTTTTGATCACTGTCTTTCTATGATGTCCTCATCGGTAATCACATTAACAGACAGTCCATATAAGAAAGAATACACAGGTCCAATAAACAGAAACATTAAACCTCTCATAGCAAAGGAGTGCCAAGTCAAAAAAGTACCAATTCAGCAAATACTTTTTTAAATTAAAAAACACGGCACTTCTGGGTTGGGGTGAAACCATCACTGACACAGTATTGGTGGAAGTTTCCAATTTGTATATTTCTGGGAGGTAATTTGAATTCTAGAAGCAATAAGTATTTAAAGCTCTCGAAATGACTATCCAAAATGCACTCTGGAATAAACCCTAAATAAACAAAAAAGATACACATGGAGATTCATGTATAAGAAGATTAATTAATCCTACAAGTATAACAAGATTAACTGCAGTACTATTTATAATAAAAATATAAGCAGCCAATATTTGTTGACTTACAATATACCTGGTGCCATTCTAATTACCTGACATGTATTAACTCATTTAACCCTCGTGACAACCCCATGGGGTAATAACTCTTGCTATTATCATTCTATACATAAAGAAATGGAGGCACAGAAAGGTCAGGTAATTTGCCTAAGATCACAGAGCAAGCAAGTAGCAAAGGCAGGATTTGAACCCAGGGTATCCAGGGCCAGAGCATGCACGATTAATCACTGTGTTGCTAGCCCTCCCTTCCTGATAACAGTAAAAAACTTAAAAGAATGTGTCTCCTGATGTGAAAATATAATGTTTTTTAAAAAGTTAGGGGTGGGCAACACTTTATCATCCAACAAAACAAGCCAGGATGAGTTCAAATACATTATAACACACTCATGCAATGGTGAACCGTGTCGATATCAAGATCACTGGAGACAAGGGAAATTTCTCATGGTAAGGAGAGCAGGATAGGAAACTCTACACAATGGGATCTATCCCCCAAATCAACGCCACTGGAAAGAAAAAGATGGTCACTTTTGTATGGCACTCAGAAGGCCCCCTGACCTGTGGTCTTCTCGGTAAACACGACTTTGGACTCGGCCGTGAAGTTCTGTCCCGTGAGAATCATCTGCTGGCCCCCGTAGACCAGGCAGCTGTCGATGTCTTGTCTTTCCACCATGGGCAGCTCATGGGCGGATCGCTGGGCTGCGGGCGAGAGAAAAAGAAGACACTGTGATGACAGGAGATGCCCATGCAGAATCGTCCAGTGATTTCACGGGAACGGGACACAGTGCTCTCTGCCCACCTTTGTCACTTGTTGTCATTGCAAACGTGGAAGCCTCACCCCTGGCAACCAGTGACTATGCAAATATTATGTTCTTGTCAAAATGCCCCAAGTAATTTGGGCTAATTTTCTCCTAACAACACATTTCATTTTCATGAATCAAGAGACAGATGCCTGGGCTTCCCTGGTGGCGCAGTGGTTGAGAGTCCGCCTGCCGATGCAGGGGAACCGGGTTCGCGCCCCGGTATGGGAGGATCCCACATGCCGCGGAGCGGCTGGGCCCGTGAGCCGTGGCCGCTGAGCCTGCGCGTCCGGAGCCTGTGCCCCGCAACGGGGAGAGGCCACAGCAGTGAGAGGCCCGCGTACCGCAAAAAAAAAAAAAAGAAAAAAAAAAAGAGACAGATGCCTGTTCTCCTTTTAGGGAGGAAAGGAGAGTAAGAATTTGATTTTTTTTTTTTTTTTATAATAAAAGGATGGGCAAATCAACTGTTTTGTGAGAGATTTCCTTTGCTAGAATGTACTCTCTTCTCCCGCACTTGATGTCAGCAACACACGAAGGGCTCACGGATGTAAACTTCAGGACCGGATTCCTAAAGGTTCAGATGCCTTGGCCTTGGAATTCGTCTGCCATCCTGAACATGATTTGCCCCCATCACTTCTCTGACCACACTTCCTAGAACTCCCCCTTGCTCACTCTGCTCTAGTCACACTTCTAGAATGTTCTCACCATCTCTCAAACATACAGAGCATGCTCCTATCTTTCAATGTCTGCCCTTGCAAGCCCTTCTCTCTGGAAGGTTCTTCCCTGATTACCCGCATGGCTGCCTTCCTCACTTCTTGCAGGTTTCTCCTCAGATGTCACCTCCTCAGAGCAGCTCCCTTAGCCCTACCCTTCCACTCTCCCCCTCAGAGTTAAAACAGCAGTATCCACCCTCTCTCCATCTGTCTGGCTGTGTCTCTCCCTCTTTCCCCTTTATCCCGCTTTATCCTGCTTAATCATTTCCAAAGAACTTTCCGCTTTCAGACGCACTACGTGTAGCTTTATTGGTTCATTTGTCTTTCGTCTCTTCCCCGCGAGAACGTGAGCCCAGGAGGGAGGAGAGTTGCTGTGTGCATGCTGTGAGCCCAGGGCTGGGGACAGTTCCTAGGATTTAGCGGGGGATGCCTGAGATGGATGGATGCAAGTATGGATGGATGGAAGGAAGGGAGGAAAGAAAGGGAGAGAGAGAGGGAGGGAGGGAGGAAGGGTTGATGGATGACTGGATGGAGATACGTATGGATACAGATGTGTCTCAATATATCTTGACACACATATATATCTCGATATCTCAACATATCTGCACCTACATCTTCATCTGTATCTGCAATGAGGAATGGCACAGGTTGAGTGTTTAACCACAATGACATACTTGAATGCTCATAGTAACCTTCTAAGGAAAGAAGTACTAAAATTATTCACCTTTGGGGAGCAAACTAAAGCCTAGGAGAAGTCAGATGGGGTGACACTTAGATTTGACCCCTCCAGAACTGGTCTGTCCAGCTCCAGAGCCCCATCTCCTAGCCCCTCCAGCCAACCAATTCTTCTGAAGGTGGGCTGCAGGAAAGAATGAAGACCCTCTCCAGATGCCTTTCCTGGGCAGGGTGAGAAATGGGTCCCATCCAGCATGACGGACCATCTCCTTGGCCTCGCCTTGGCAGCGTGGGCCGAAGAGGCCGGCCCTCCCTGGGTGAGTCAGCCTGAGCTCCTGGCGTTCCTCCCAGAGCCCAAGAACTAGGCAGAGGGCCAGCCCTTTCCGTGCCAGGGGCCTGCGGACCTCCCCATCTGGGAGCCGGGGACGCAGCCACGTGAGGCCCGAGGCTCAAACCTAACCCTGTCCTCCTGGCTGGCCTGGGCCTCCAGGTCCAGCACCCCTCCCTTCGGCCCCGGAGCCACGTTGAAATCAGTCTCTTCAGGAGCAGCCACACACTTGGTGACATTTAAGGAGTCTGCTGTGGACCAGACGCTGCCAGACACTTTACATTGAAAAGGCAGCCGGATGACTCTCAGTGATGCCCCTGCCGGTATCTTCCCATCCCAGGCTCAGCCCAGGCTCTCTGTTCCCAGGGCCCCGCCAGCCAGCGCGGTTCTAAGGGGCTGCCGGTTAAGAGTCCGTATTAGAAAGGCCTCTCCGCAGAAGCTGCTAATTTCTCCCACAAGGGCCAGGTTATTAAGCCTTTCTTTCAACAGAGGAGTTTGATATGACTTCCTAATTGAGCTGCCACCAGTGGGGATTTATTAGCAGTGAAAGCAGCAGCCACACCGCCTAGAAGAGCAGGTCCCGGCTTTTAAGACCTGCCTTTGATGCGTTTGGGGGGCCAGTGGGGGCTTTTGGTCCCAGGGATGGGTGGGGAGGCGCCAAGAGCCATCCTTCCCATTTTGCAGGTGGAAAGCCTGAGTCATGGCTCCTGGGCAAGCTGGCCAAGGGCTCACAGCCAGCGAGGCCGGGGACTGGACATGGCCGTGAGCTCTCAGCAGTGGGCGGGAGGCTGGGCCGGACGGCTGCTCCGTGAATCACCGTGCATTGCTGTGAACACAACTCGGCTGTTTCCTGAAGCAAACTCATTGCTTCTCCCTCCACAGCCTCACAGTTTCAAGCAACTAACTGATTCTCCCTTTGCCAAGTCTGCATTTCCTGCTCCTTCTCCTTACTGAAGGAAAACTATCTTTTCTAATGAAAATTTAAGGAGTCCAGTCCGGCTTCCTGTAAGCTTTTATCTGGACTCCGGTCTTGCACCTGGAAGTGCGGGCCGAGCACATCAGCATCAAGGGAAGGGGAGGGGCGGTATTATTAGAGGTGCAGAACCTCGTGCCCCACCCCAGACCTATTGAACCCACATCTGCAGCTTAAAAAGGAATCCAGGTGATTCTTATGAGCTATCAAGTCTGAGAAGAACTGCTCAGTGCTGGCTACACATTAGAATCAGCTGGGGAGTTGAAACACTAATGACCCCCTGGCCCTAATTCTACCATTTCACAGACAGAAAGACAGACGCTCAGAACTCGGCTTCATGGAGAGGCAGCTCCTGCCTGGGTGAGGCTGTCATGTTGGAGGGTCCTCAGTTCCAGCTCAAGTCCCCACCAGGTGATCCTTGCACAGGGCTTCCCAGCTCTAAACCTCACTTTTCCCATCTGAAAAATGGGGCTGTTAGCAGACCCATCTCACAGGCTGTTGTGAGGGTTAAACGGGAGAACTCACAGAAAGTGTACTTGGCTCAATAACTACCGGCCAGTATGGCGAACAACACAAAGAGCTGCAGCTGCCCTGTGCTCGGCGCCAGGAACCACCGTTATCTTGCCTTAGCTATTTCACCAAATAAGTACGGACCGTGTCCGTGTCCGTGTCCACGTGTTTACACACAGTACTGCTCTCTTCACTGCTGTTCTTGGTGGATCCCGACCCAAAACCCAGGTTTCTTGGCCCTGAATCCCAGCATTTTTCAAAGCGAGCTTCCCAGGTCACCTGCAGCCGAATCACCTGGTTGGGGGAGGCGTTTAATAAAAATGCAGCTCCCCAGGCTATACCCCCAACCCCCGCCCCCCCACCCCAGAATCTCCTAGAGGAGCCTGGACATTTGCATTTAAACAATCTTTCCAGGTGACTTGTTACACACATTCTGTGTGAGAGCCAGGTCTCACACTTAAGAGGCCACCTGAGGACAAGGAGACCTCCTCCAGGGGAGGCCCCGCATCCTCAGAGAGTCCAGAGGCAAAGCAGATGAATCCAATTAGCCTCTGAAAGAGGAACCGAAGACAGGCCAACAGCAACCAAAACTACCCTCCTGGGGTCCACTTCCTTCTCTCTCTCTGAGGCAGCCTCCAACACCTAGGGCTACTAATTGGGGTGACACAGTCCAGGACCTATGGGAGGGCTCTCCGCAAGCCCACTGGGCCCCCCAGGCCTGAACCACCACCCGCAGCCGTCCCCACCGAGTCCCATTCGGCTCTTCAACCATTGGAGATTCCAGACCCTCCAAACCCCAAACCCTGCAGTGTTCTAACCAAACAGGGGGCTGCCAGCTTAAAGCCAAGCCCACGGCCCAGGTCTCACCTGTGGGTGGAGGCTAGACCCTCAGCTCTGGCTTAAGCATCAAGGTGGCCCTCGAAGCCAGGAGACTACCTCCGGCTTCCCTCCTGCCCCTGGATTCTGGCATGTCATAAAGTGGCTTGGGGCTCCTATGTTTTATGAGCTCTGAATCAACAGGGCGCTGTTGGTTTAGCCAGTCTGGGTGTTTACTTCCACTATAGCAACAGTGGCTGACTGGGAGCAGAGCCGGTGGTAAAGGCTCAGAGAGGGAAATTCACACCAGGCGGGGGTCCTCCAGGTCAGCCTGGACAGGGGACTGTCTGCAATTTGCCCTGTCACAGGGCTGCCTGGCCAAGAATGACAATCTACCCAAGAACCTCAGGAGAGAGGCGGGAGAAGCTGGTCAGGGAACTTTGGTTGTGCAGGGTGGGTGGGTTCTGCTAATAACAGCAAATAATTACAGCTGCCATAGAGAGTGCCTTGGATTCCAGCACTTTTTAATGTATGTTTTTGTTTATATTATAAAGCACACACATGAAGAAGCAATTTACGGTCATGGGACAAAGTAAGGATGCTGCCACGTGAGAGCCTGAGTTCGAAGCCCAGCTCGGTGACATCCAAGCTTTGGGACCTTGGGCAAGTCATTTAATCTCTCTGTGCCTCGGTTTTCTCATCTATAAAATGGGACTCATCATAGGGCCAACCTCAGAGAGCGGTTTGCAGATTAAATGAGCTAATGCACAGGAAGTGTGTGGCACCTCATCAGGGCTCAATGAATGTCTGTTATGTTTATTTTCATTGCTAAACTTCATGAGACCACAAGCAGGAATGATTCTCATTTTGGAGGTGAGGGCACTGAGTCTCCCAAAGGAGAAGTCACATGCCTGAGAGCTCACAGCTATGTAAGGCGGACAGGCAGAACTTGGACCCAGACTGTGGGATTCCCCTACCCAGAGGGACCCCTTTTTAGTAAAATGGAGAAGGACCCACTGGGAAAGCAGCCAGCCAGCCCAGACCAGGAGGAGCGCCCCCTTCTGTCTCACTCTGGCCCAAGCACTGACCACCCCCCATCCTAGCTGCTGTAAATGCTTCCTGTCTGTACATCAGGCCCTGTCCTTGGCCGTGAGCCTGGCCCGGCTGAGCCGGGCCTGGCCCAGAACATGGTGCTGACTCAGGCCTCGCCTGGGAGGGGCCGGGAGCAGGGCCGGCAGACTGGCCCCTCAGGCTCCCTCAGACCCCGCCTTGGCCACTGATGGGTCTTCCCTGGAAAGCGGGAGGCTGGGACAGAGGAACCCAATTCTCCCCGAGTATGGGGTTCACCTCTGGGAGAGACCTGTCAGCATTCATGGCACGGGACTGGGGTGCGGTGTCTGCAAACGCAGGGGGTCTGCAGTGCACGAGACCACCTGCCAGTTCTGACCTCAAGGGGTCTCAGCTTCCTCATACAGAAAAGGGAGCACAAACAGGGGCCCTGAAAGACTGGTACCTCTCGTCCAATCCCCACAGTGCTGGGTCCATAGGAGGGGCTCTTATTCTTCTCCATTCCAACACATTAACAAGGAGCCCCCCGCAGAATATTCCCACATATCTCCAGTAACCAAGACCCTTCCAGGGGGCTCCATGAACCTCCATTTGACTAATGAGCTCCCTGGTCACTGGGGGACCCAGGCAGCCCAGACAGAGAAGGACATGGGTTTTTAAGCCCCGGCTCCTGCCCCTTCCCTTGCCAGCCACGTGACTCAAATCAGTTAGCTCTTCCGAACCTCAGCCCGCTAGATATAAGCTCAGAGTCTTTGAGTCTTCCCAGGCTACGACGAGGGTAGAAACAAGTTAATAGACGTGACAGTTGGGGGCAGACGGCACTTGGCAGCTCTTCAATAAAGGGGAGTTTTGCCTCCCCAGCCCTGCCAAACTAGCTCAGTAAAAGGCCATAATCGCAGGGTCAGGTAACCATATCAATCAGTGGAGAAGCCACCCCAATCCTGGGCTCCCCAAAAACCCAGCTTTCCTGTAATCGCCACCCAGCCAACCCACAGCACCAGACAGATAATCATCTAAGCTCCTCTCAGCAGCAGGGCGTGAGGCTTGCTGCCAGCTCACCTGAAACAATGAGTGTTTGTTAAACTCCCACACCTACTGCTGCCTGGGCTGTGGGCTCTCGGCAGCGACAGAGTGGCAACCAGAGGTATGTAACGTCTGCTTTGCAGAGCTACGGGGAGGGCTGCAAGTAGGAAAGTATGAGACATACCAGAAGAGAGGCATTGGGGTTATTCTACTGCATTGAGATAGGTACTACTACCATCCCCATTTTACAGATGAGAAAACTGAGGCACAGAGTGCTAAGTAACTTCCCCGGGACTAAACAGCTAGTAAGTGGCAGAGGCAGGATGTGAACCCAGACCCACAGTCCTAACCATCACCCTAACCCTGCTTCTTCCTATCATGTTGGTTTTCTGATGTTTCTGAAAGTGGTCCCTTAGTCACTGCTTAAAAGCCACCTTAGAGAGCCGGGGCGGACCAAGCCTGGCCTACCTGCCCTCTGCCCAAATTTCACCCAAGATTTACTGCTACAGGGTCTCGAGGGAGACAATCCATTGCAGAGTGGAGGGAGGGTGCCCACAGTACCCTAAGGGTCGCGGATCTGGTCTCCAGTTTATATGAGATGACGTCACCCTTTGGAGTTCTGGCCCAAATTAAACGTCACCCTTTGGAGTTCTGGCCCAAATTAATCTGTCACTCGTGATGTAGCTCAACCTTGGTGTCCTGGGATCCAGCAGGACATGGTCGTCACAGTTGGCTTGGCCCCTTACTAGCTGTGTGACCACAGGCAATTAGTTTAACCTCTCTGTGCTTCAGGTTTCCCATCTATAAAATTGGAACAGATGCTGAGTTCCTGGTGTCCTCACAATGATTTAGCAGCAACGGAGAAAGTGCTCGACATACAGTAGGTGACTGATCATAGTTCCTTGTCCTTTACCTCTTCCCCCTCACGTCCCCCTCATGTCCTTCCTTCCTTCATTTGGTCTTCGAGTATCTATTAGCATCTACTATGTGCCAGGCACTGTGCTAAACAAGGTTTAAAATATAAATCACATCATGCCAGTCCCTTATTCCAAAGTCCCCTGCTTCCTCTCAGACCTCACCTCCGACACCTCTCCCTCCCCCTGTCACTCCACACAGCCTCCCCGGCTGCCTTTCTGTTCCCTGACGATGCCAAGCTTATCCCTGCCTTAGGGCTTTGCACCTGCTCTACCCTCCGGCTGCGCCATGCTCCCCCGTCACTCAGGTCCAGGTTAACAGGCCATCTCTTCAGAGAGGTCTTCCCTGATCAGAATGACTAAGGTTGCTGCTCCCCCACCCCCAAGTCACCAACACATGATCCCGGTTATTTTCATCATGACAGTTAGCTCTGTTTGAAATGATGTCTCTGCCTGCTTGTTGACTGTGGGTTTTCCCCACTAGAATGTGACCTCCATGATGGCCACGACTTTGGTTACTTTGGTTTGTTCACTGCTGGATCCCCAGTTCCTAGTACTATATAATGCACTCCAAATATATTTTTAATTAAAAGAATAATGTTAAGGGGCCTATAAGAATTATGTGGGTCGTTTTGGCTTCTGGAAGGAGCAGATGGGCAAGAGAGCATCTCTGATTTATGAAGCAAAGCAAAATCAATTTGCCTGTCTGATCTCACTAATTCTAAGGATTTCCATAAAGCACTGCTGTGTGATCACCCGTCTTCCACGTCAGACTTAGGAGAGTGAAATGGGGGAGTGAAGGGGAGGTGGTGAGGGAGGGAACAGTCTTCGGTTGTCTAAGCTCTCACTTTCAGAAAAAGGCATATGAAACAACTGAATCTCCATATGGAAAACAATGGAACTGGACCCTATCTCACACCATACACAAAAATTAACCTGATATGGTTCGTATCCCTAAACCTAAAAGCCAGAATCAAAAAGCTTCTAGAGGGCTTCCCTGGTGGCACAGTGGTTGAGAGTCCGCCTGCCGATGCAGGGGACGCGGGTTCGTGCCCCGGTCCGGGAAGATCCCACGTGCCGCGGAGCGGCTGGGCCCGTGAGCCGTGGCCGCTGAGCCTGCGCGTCCGGAGCCTGTGCTCCGCAATGGGAGAGACCACAACAGTGAGAGGCCTGCGTACCGCAAAAAAAAAAAAAAAAAAAAAAAAAAAAGCTTCTAGAAGAAAACAGAAGAGAAGATGTCTGCTATCTTCAGATAGGCGGAGATTTCTTGGGAGAATATAATGAGTAATAAGCCCAAAAGAAAAGAAAATAATAAATTAGACTTCATCAAAATATCGATGTGCTTAATAAGACACAATTGAGAAAATAAATAGGCAAGCCACAGACTGGGGGAAAATGTTCATAATACATAAATCTGACAACAGGTTCATATCCAATGCAAAAAGAACTACTGTATATTAATAAAAATATGAGTAACCCAATAAAAAATGGGCAAAAGCTCTGAACAAACACTTCACCAAAGAAGACACAGGATAGCCAATAGGCACACAGATTAGGGCTCAGCATCATTAGTCTTAAGGGAAATGCAAATTATGGGTTATGCACAATGAGATACCATTTTACTCACTGTAATGGCTACAATTAGAAAGACTGACAAAGCCAAATTTTTTTTTTTTGCGGTACGCGGGCCTCTCACTGTTGTGGCCTCTCCCGTTGCGGAGCACAGGCTCCGGACGCGCAGGCTCAGCGGCCACGGCTCACGGGCCCAGCCGCTCCGCGGCACGTGGGATCCTCCCGGACCGGGGCACGAACCCGTGTCCCCTGCATCGGCAGGCGGACT
>NC_041227.1:9970986-10094641 GCF_002837175.3 Physeter macrocephalus | reverse complement strand
ACCCCTGCATCGGCAGGCGGACTCTCAACCACTGCGCCACCAGGGAAGCCCAAAGCCAAATATTAGTGAGCAAGTGGAATTCTCAGACACTCTTGTATGGCGTGTAAAACGATTTGGAAAATACATAAATTGGGACATACGTTTTTTTCCCCCGTGACCCAGCAATTCCATTGCCGGGTATTTACCCAAAAGAAATGAAAGCATCTGTCCACAAAGGCCTTGAAGGGGAACGTTCATAGCAGCCTTATTCATGATCCCCAAACCCCAGAAACAACCCAAATGTCTATCAGTGGTAAATAAACAATTGTTATATTCATACAATTGAATACTGTTCAGCAATAAAAAAAAAAAAGAATGAACCTCCAAATCACGCAATAACAGTGATGGATCTCAAAAACATCATGCTAAGTAAAACAAACCAGACATGAAAGAGTCCATGCTGTACTATTCCATTACATGAAGTTCTAGAATGGGGAAAGCTCATCTATGGTTATAGAAATCAGAACAGTGGTGACCTGTGTTTGGGGCTGGGGAGGGGGCATTGGCTGAGGGGTAGGAGGGAACTTTCAGGAGTGAAGGAAAACGCCCTGTATCTTGTTTTGAGTGGTGGTCACACCGGTGTATACAATTGTCAAAACCACTGAACAGAAGATTTACGGTCTGTGCAATTTAGTGTATCTTAATTATACCTTGGTAAAACACATTTATGTCATGAAAAGGGAGAGACTGAAAACACCATGTGAGAAAAGCCATTTTCTAGTCCACACTTCATACCCATGCCCCCAGTTCCCGCAAAAGGAGCAAAGTGAATTTACATTCTGTGCTCTGAGCAGGCAGGGCTCGGTGGGAAATTGCTTTAGGTGTTTCCTGAAATGTGATGAACAGAGAGGCCCCTTTGCAGGGCAAGGAGAAAACCCAAGGAAAGTTCTCACGGGAGAAGGCATCTGCCCCTGGGGACACGTCCACTCTGTCTCATGGCCGCCTCTCTCTCCTGCTGGGCAGCCTGAGGACACTGTTTTCACACTCTCATTTTTTTTCAACAAACATTCTAGAGACAGTTGCTATGTGCCAGGCCCTGGCTAACAGCCACTGGTCCCTAACCTTACCTAAGAGAGATTGATAAGTAAATTGGGTGTCCGTGCACAGAGAGGGGACCCTATACCCTGTGGGGTGAGGGCAAGCTTCTTCCTCGAGGGGCCATCTAAATCGGGGCCTTGGGTAAGGAGGGGTTAACTAAGCAACTGAAGGATGCGGGCGCCCCGCCTCCCAGCAGTAGGTCCCTAACTTTGCCGCATGTCAGAATCACTAGGCACTTCTGAAAGTCTCCGGGTTCAGGCCTCAATGCAGACCAACTGAATCAGAGTTTCTGGGATGGGATTCAGGCATCATATTTTTTCTTAGAAATCCCCAGGTGATTTCAACATGCAGCTAAGATTGTTCTGGATGGAGGTGACAGCATAGGCAAAAGCCTAGAAGCCAGAGGAAGATGCCCGTGGATTTGGGAGCAGAGAGAAGCGTGAAGCCGAGAAATGCAGCTGAGGAGGTGTCGTGGGTTGAACTGAGCCCCCATCAAGACTTCCTGCCCACCCAGAACCTCAGAATGCGACCTCATTTGGAAACAGGGTCTTCAATGATGTGAATAAGGAGGAAGATGAAATCATCCTGGATTGCGGGCTCTTAAACCCCATGAGAGTGTCCTTAGAAGAGACAAAGAAGGACACACAGAGAAGGCCACGTGAAGATGGAGGTAGAGATTGGAGTGATGTGTCTACAAGCCAGGGAATGCTGATGATCACCGGCCACCACCGGAGGAGAGGGGGCTGGAACAGACTCTCCCTCAGAGCCTCCAAGAAGGAACCAGTCCTGAGGACACCTTGATTTCGGGCTTCTGGCTTTCAGATCTGTGGGAGAATCAATTTCTGTGGCTGGAAGGCTCCCAGATGGTGGTAATTGGCTTCGCCAGCCCTGGGAACTGGGACAAGAGGGTAGCAAGGGTTCCACCACCACAAGGGAACTTGGAGTCGAAGCTGAGAGCTCTCAGGAGCCCAGGGGGTAGGGAGAACTGTCCCATTCCAAGGGTCTCAGATGAAGAAAGGCTGCCCACAGCTGTGACCGTGCGCAGGGTCTCTGTTGGGCAAGACAAGGGTGTTGCCTTCTGACCTCTTCCACGTTCTCCTCCAAGTGGGAGGAGGGTGGGGCAGCCTCCAGAGCTTGGGAGACCAGAGAAGGTTCGAAAGAGTCTCTGCTGAGAATAGGGGAGGGAACTCAAAGGACCACCCTGGCAACACTGAAGATCCGCTGGAAATAGAAAACTAGAAACCGGGGGTGTCCCTCTGTGCACAGGCGAGATTTGACCTTGGGCACGCAGGCCTATCAATAAATAGAAGAAATCTGCCTTTCTAGCAAGTAACTCCACTTTCCAAAGAGTGGCCTCCAGTAGCTTGTTCGAGACTTTTCTACTAGATTCTGAGAACTCAACCTTGATCCCTGAGACGTCACATAAAAGACATCTCCAAAGTAAATAAGGTAGCCTTGCAAATAAGCAACAGCCCACTGAGTGTTTTTCTTACCAACCTACCTTCCCCAAGGGGTGTACATGAAGTCAATTTGTCAACAGATATTTATTGTACACATGCTGTGTTGATACATGTCACAGACTAATTTGTCAACAAATATTGAATATCTCCCTAAGGATCAAACAAACAGTAATTCAATTAGTCCATAAATATTTATGGAACTGCCAGGCACTGATCCAGGAAAACCGAACAAAGGAGGAGATAAAAATGACAGAAGGCTCTGCCTTCCCTCTGTGAGAGGGAAAGTGGCCCAAAGGTAGCTCTACTCGGTATTGCCAGAAAGGCTGGTGTTGTAGAAACCAAAAGAAGCTATTTCACAGAACTAGAAAGTTGGAGACTCTGCCTCTGCTACCTACCAAGTAAAAATGAGTAAATCACCTTAACAAGAAATCACCTTACCAAGAAAGTCTCGGTTTCCTTATCCGTCAAAGCCCAGTAGTTGAATCAGCCAAACACTTTTTTATAAGAATAGGAAAACAAAAAACAAAAAACTGCTATGTTCAAAGTTCAAACAACTTTTAACACCCGAGGATCTTGCTGGAGGTGCATGCAGCCAGTGACGGTCCTTAAAGTCTCAGACTGACAGGACATAGAATGACCTGAAGGACCCAAAGATGGAGAGGAACAGGAGCTCCTATAAATGGTCCCTCCTGAGGCCTCCTGATCCCCACCTTGCTACAAACCACAGCCCCATCCTGGAGACTGAGTCATCGGTCAGAAAGGCAAGACCTTATCTTCTCAAAATCCCCCAAATCACTGAGGAAGAGCCTGAGTTTCCTTCCCCAAATGTCTTGAGATGTTCAAAACCAAGACCAGGGTGGGGCAGTCACCACGACTAGCTCCTGGGGGACAGGGGTGGGGTCTGCTGGGCAGAGGAGGGGAATTCCTCCTCTGTTTCTGCGATGATGTTTTTCAAACACTTGTTCTCCTTTGTTGTGTGCTGTTGGGTCTTTCTCCTCTAACTTCAGAGCACAAAACTCACCACCACATTCAGCCTGATCCCCATCCTGACTCACCAGCCTGGAAGAGATCACAGGCCTCCTTCATCCTTTTCCAAAGACCAATCAAGACTAAGTTCTGGCTTCTCTACCAAAGAGGGTCCACCCTCTCCTCTTGCTGGCTGAAGGCCAGTCTTCCTCAATGCTTTCTGCATAAAATATTCATACTTTCACTTTCCTCATTAGTGTCTGATTAAGACTACCTCTGATGAATCCAAGCCAAGTGCAGTTCTCAGCTGACCTACAGAGTATTTTGACTTTGCTGTCGCTTTTTTAAAAATCAGGAGATTACTGGTTTATCTTAAAAAAAAAATCAGATTTGGCCACACTGAGTCGACACTCCCACATGAAAACACTGGCTGGATTTGGGTAACAGCAACCCATTTAGGTGGGGAACGTTCCACCCTGGCCCTCGTCTCTACCACCGCTACCCACCCAACCCACTCCACTCATGTCCACGACCTCCCTGGCCTCTGCAGGCAGCTGATTCTGTGACACCTAATTATGGTAAAATGTCCAGTAAAAAGGGGAAAAAAAACCCTGAAACATAATTGAATATGGAACATTATTGTAAGAGCACAAAAATATTCTTAGAAGAATGAGACTTTTTAAAATTAATAAAAACAGCTTTTGTTTCTGGAACAATGCTTACTTCTTTCTTTATGCTTTTAAAAGTGACTTCTAGGGCTTCCCTGGTGGCACAGTGGTTGAGAGTCCGCCTGCCGATGCAGGGGACACGGGTTCGTGCCCCGGTCCGGGAAGATCCCACGTGCCGCGGAGCGGCTGGGCCCGTGAGCCGTGGCCGCTGAGCCTGCGCGTCCGGAGCCTGTGCTCCGCAGCGGGAGAGGCCACAGCAGTGAGAGGCCCGCGTACCGCCAAAAAAAAAAAAAAAAAAAAAAAAGACTTCTAAACTCTCAAAAGCTGAGCAGACAATAAGCTTTGTCACATCTAACTACAAAATCCAAAAACAAACTTGCCCAAAGTACCTAAGAATGATCTCAAAGTGATTTCTTCTTTTGAAGCCTAATGGAGCTGGGCCAGGTCTCTGCTCAGAGACCTTCCAAACAGCAGATCTTGGCCACTCTGTACTGGATTCTGAAAATCTTCTGCATCTTTGTGTGGGTTAGCTTACACCAGACTGTAAGCTCACTGAGGACAGAGAAAACATCTTGCTCATCTGCAGGCCCCCAAAACAGCACCAGACACTGAGCAGATTCTCAGTAAACACCCAGGGACGGGCTGAGCGTGATGGGGACGTGTGGCTCCTGCTCAAATCCCAGCCCTGCTGAGACAAGTTACACTACCCCTCATCTCTCTCTTCTCTAAAATGGGCATCACGACTCCAGCTATTGCCAAGGACTGCTGTGAGTATTTAAAGAGTACTACACACTGAGCACTTAGCCTGGTGACCAGTGGAGTCACAGTGCAGTAAGCGAGAGCCGCCGTGATATTATTATTATTCTATTGAAAGAGGAGAAGAGGAAAAAGGGACTTCCCTGGTGGCACAGTTGATGGGACTCTGCGCTCCCAATGCAAGGGGCCCGGGTTCGATCCCTGGTCAGGGAACTAGATCCCACATGCATGCCGCAACTGGGAGTTCGCATGCCACAACTAAGGAGCCCGCCTGCCGCAACTAAGACCCGGCGCAACCAAACAAATAAATCTAAAAAAAAAAAAAAGAGGACGCTAAGTACAGTGAACTCACTCCAACTGCATCTACCCTTTTTGAGACCAGCACAACACTTACACATTTCAAATCTTCTAAACCAAGCTGTAGGCTACTTATCAGCCATATTATTTTTGACAGTAAACCCTCCACAAGTAAACAGAAGCAGACAGAAACCCTGAAATGTGCTCTGTCTCTGGCCCCTTTGGTCATCTTGGGCCACCGCTGACCCCTGTGGGTCACACATTCTTGCTGGGTACCTTGCCCAGGCTACACTGCCCAGGGTCACATACGGTGCACTTGCCAAAAACCGACCCTGCCCAGAACCCAACTTACAGCACTCGATGGGGTTAGATGCTGTCTGCAAGGAGACGATCCTTCCGCTGGACTCTGGAATGTGCACCCGGAACACCAGCCTCACCCGCGTGTTCTTCCTCCCGATGTCCGTCTCGCCTTTCCGCAGCTCAATGTCCGCGTTCCGAAGCTTCAGGATCCCCGCACAGTCAATGCTGCCGGAAAATCAAAAGAACCCCGCTGGCAACTGACCATCTCGGGGAGCAGGAAAGGTCACCCACAAGGGGGGGCGGGGGATTGCAATACACGGATAGATTTTTCAGCCAGGAATTTAAACCAAAATGGGGGTAAAACGCAAAGTAATCAGCAAAATCCCCCAGTGGAAATTACCTCTCTAGGGAGATTCTGCATGCTTACTTTTTTACTCTCAAAAGTACCTGAAAAACTCAAATACGCAACTGGGAAAAACTGATTATGGACTATGCAAAGGTAAGAGTAGTAATATGGACATTAAATACCTTGAATCTGATAAAGTACCGTGGTCAGGTAAGAGAGCATGCTTGTTCTTAGGAAATGCATGCTTAAGCATTTAAAAGTAAAAAGGCACGACGTCTGCAACTAACTCGCAACCGGTTCAGGAAAAAATAAAGAGAGGGGGAGAAAAACATTAATAAAGCAAATGTGGAAAATGTTAACAATTGGTAAATCTGAGCGAACAGCGTAACAGGAGCTCTTTGTACAATTCTTGCAGTTTTCATGTTTGAGATTATTCTCTAATAAAAGTTTTTTAAACTCCAACACACGGGTGCAATGTTTCCCACATTTTAGCCGTGCATATCAGCTCTGTGAGGTTAGACCTATCTGCATAGCATAGTTGTTTAATAATTTTAAGTCAAATAAATATATAAATGTAAATAAATTTAGCCTCATCCCAAGCAACATAAACCAAAGATGCATAAGTATTCTTCCTCTCAATACACATGAAAAACATCTAGGTCTAGAACTTTTAAAATGGAAACTTTTAAAACAGAAACCTCTGTGGGTCCTTCGCGAATTGGGAACCACCGTCTACGGTTGCTTCCATCAACTCCATCCTTCTCCCAAATCCCTGCCACTTGGCCCCAGTCACTTCCCCATGAAGACCCACTGCCCTCAGCCCCCAGCCCTTACGTTGCCCTCATGTTGTTTTTTGGCTCCAGCGGAATCTCCAGGACTTTGGTGTTGCCCACGATCTTCTCGTAGCTGGTGGTGGTGACGGTTTTCCCCGTGATCCGGTGTACCTGGTAGAAGGCGTGGGGCTTAAGGATCCGCTCGTCGGCCGTCCCAATGAAGATCTGAAGCCCCAGCGGCTTGTTTTCCATGTAGCCATGGAGCTGAGGGGGAGAAAACAAAACCAAATTATTACAGCACCATTAACATACAGGGTACGGTGGCTATAGTCCAACAAACAAAAACATCAAAGAAGCTCATGAGCAGGAGAAAGAACACAGAATTGCTGCAATGTCTAGAGTCATGGAGAATTGGAAGCAACTTGCATGTCCAGCCAGAGGGGACTGCTTGGATAAATTATAGGGATCCTCTCTAAAATGGAATATTAAGCAGCCCTGAGAAAGAGTGTGATAGATCAGAACTGCATTTACGGAGAAACAGCCATAAACTACGCTTAATTGGTGATCGGGGGTCAGGGGGTGGTAGTGAGAATAGAAAATAACTGGAAAAGATAAACCAGAGCTCTTGACAATGGGTTGCCTAGAAAGAAGGAACTTTCAGTTTTTATATGACTATATTCCAATTAACAAGTTAGATTTTATAATTTTAAAAAAGAAAGAGCAAGACAAAAGTACCGTCATCTAAACTGACAGAAAATTAAAGACTGGAAGAAAATGTGTATAACATATAACATGCAAAGGATTAATACATACAATACATAAAGAATGCCTACAAGTGAACAAGTAAAGGACAAGATTCCTGGCCATCCTATTTAAAATCAAGCCCTACCCCCATGGCTGTCCCTAGCTCCTTTCCCTTCTTTTTAACCCCATAAAATATACTATATACTTTCTCAATTCCTTTTGCTTAGGTCTTTCTTCTACAACTAGACTATCACCTCACTGACGGCAGGGATGTCTATTTATTTAACTTGCCACAGAATCCCCAGCACCTAGAATAATGCTTGGCACACAGTAGGCATTCTAGTACATATTTGCTGAATGAATTAATAATGAATTTTCCAACAGAAAACTGGACAAGAGATTTGAACAGGCAATTCACAGGAAAACAAACGACCATTAGCATAGAAAAGATGTTCAACTTGCCTTGTAAACGGAAAATACAAATTAAACAACTATGAGATATCATTTTTTGCCCATTAGATGGGCACCCATGTAGATATTTGATAATATCAAGTGTTTTGGAGGCTGTGAGGACACAGACACTCTCCCATAGCTGATAGGAACATAAACTGGTATAACTATTTTTGGAGTAGCAGCTATTAATATTGAAAATACATATTCCCTATGACCTAATAAATCCACTTCTCAGTATGGACCCCAGATGAAATGCTGTGCATGCAGGAGATATGCACAAAAATTTTTACTAACACGGACAGAATAATGAACAATTAGTTTCATCCATTTAGGCTTATGAGTAATACATGTCCAGGCTATGAAAGACTACAACAGTCAAAAAACCAGTATGGTAGAGATCGATGAACTTCACCCGGAAGATCTAAGACATACTATTAAAAAAGAAAAGCAATTCGTAAAAAAACATATGGATAGCAGGATACAACTTATTTTTTTTAATGCTGAATGTTTCGATCCATTCATTTATACTCATGTAAATGCAATAGGAAAAGGTGTGGAAGGATGCGCTCCAGACCGGCCACACCATGATCACTTCTAGGGATGCAGGAGGAGATCAAGGTTGAGAAGGTGATCAAAGAGGAATTTAACTTCATCCACAAAGTTATAGGCAGAAGAGCTGCCTGGAAACTTGTGGAATTTAACATCGGTTTTGAAAATTATACATAAGAAAAGAAAAAAAGATGTTGAGCTAAGCGTTAGAAGGTGGGTTCCTGTCTTGCCGCTCCCCAGCTGAGAAATGCTGGGCAAATCATGCAATCTTTCTGCGCCTCTGCTCCTTCCTCTGCAAACTGGGCGGACGCGGGTGGTGACAAGTGACAACTCACTGAGACCCCACCCTTCCACAGAGTTCTACAAAATTTCAGTAGGATCTCCAGTCAAATGCCCAGAACCAAAGGCTCCAGGGCAATAGATAATCACACATGGTCTAGAACTGCACTGTCCAATATAGCAAGCAATACAAAAATTTAATTGAAAGGTCAGTTTCTCAGTCCCACGAGCCACACCTTTCCAGTGCTCAATAGCCACAAATGGCTGGTGCCATAATGAGCGGCACAGATACAGGACATTTCTTTCATTGAGAAAAGTTCTTTCAGACAATGCTGGTCCAGAAAGATTGTGTTCTCTCGTGCCCCTCTAAACACTGGACCAAGAGGCGAGCTAAGGGTGGAGCAGAGCCAGATGGCAACCTTCTTCATAACCTGCCAGGCTGACACCTACAACATTTACATAAGCGTCTGATACACACCTGAGAGGCACCCTGGGGCAAAGGTGGAAATGAAGTCAGTCTCTTATCTTTCTCCCCCATGCAAATTGAAGAACAGGGTACTGTTCTTGACAAAAGTCAAAGGAGGAAGGGCAGCTTTGAGGACAGATTCTGTTTTTGTTGTGCTTGCTTTGCATTTGGACCCAAGATAAATATCTTTCCTCACCTCCTGTCCTGGTTTTACCAGGAAGTGGTAAACACAGTATCACTCAGAATCGAGGAGGAGAGTAGGTAGGATAGATAGTGACCCTAATGGTCTGAGGTGCCTTCCTCCTTCCCGGGATCTAAGAGAGCAGAAATTGCAGGCTGCGTGTACTCAGGGTAAACAGCCAGAGAACACCTGGGGATAAAATCTGTCACATCCCAAAGGAGTCCAGCCACCTCTAGTCCCCTCCCCTGATGGCACACTAGTCCAAGCCACTACTGCCTCTCCCTGGAGCGACCACCACTGCTCCCTAACTGACCTCTTGCTGGTCTTTAACAGAATAGCCCTCTGATCTTTAAAAAATGCAAAGCAGACCCAGACATTCCCCTGCTTACAGCCCTCCAAAGACTTCCTGTGGCCGGAGAATAAAATCCAAACTTGGTACCATGTCTATGAGGCTTCCAACAGCCCAGCCTCTGTCTTTCAGTCCTTCCACCCCATTAGGCTCCTGCCAGCACCAGCCATCCTTCTGTTCCCTGAGCACACCAAACTCTCTCCGACCTCAGGGCCTTTGCACAGCCATCTTCTCTGCTGGCATACTCTTCCACTGGTACATTCAGCTCTCAGATCTTCAGGTCTTTCCCAAACCACATTAGTGACATACACCCAGCGCCGGAGCCAGCTATTTCAGCCTTGCAGTTGGTTAAATTTTCAGGAATTTCAAGAGCCATTAGACGTTACTTTGATAGCCTGAAATTAGCCACGATGAGAATATTTACACCACAAAAATTCGCAAATGCTACAAATCGGGGCTCTTTTTTTCTAGAGAAGTGGATGTTAAACATTCACTAACACACCACAGGAATAGTTACTTCGTTACCATCTGAAATTTTCTTGTTAGTTGTTAATTTGCTTAGTATCTCTCTTTTCCACTTGAACAGGAAGTCCATGGTAGGAGGAAGCGTGTGTGTTTTGTTCAGTGTGATCAATAAGCATGTGGAATCAATGGTCACCATCAACAACCCGGCAGCAGCTAAGTGTATACTGTCCCCAGGCCAAGCACCACACTCAACGTTTTGCATGTACCACAACAATTCTAGGTAGGAGGGGCCCATTTTCTAGATGAGAAAACTGAGACTGGCAAAGTCCTGGCAACTTGCCCCAGTGGACCCTGTTAGTACAGGGCAGGGCCAGGATGCGGACTCTGGGCCTTCAGGCTCTAAGTCCATTCCCAGCGCGCCGTCTGTGCCCTTGGCATCTGATAGATTCACAGCTGCTCTCTGATCTACAACTACAGCTCAGAAAGTGCAGATTAGGTTCTCAAAGGAAACACGAGCAAGTGCTAAATTATAAGATCAAGAGTGCTCTTCCTGCTGAACAAGAAGGGGTGGGGGCAGGGGAGGAGGAAGGGAGATGCAGGGAGCCAGAGAAACAGGCAACAGCAACCAAGACAAACAACGTTGCCCCTCAAGAGAAGAACCCACTTCTTTAAACAGGAACTTTGTGTGTCCCGGAGCAGCCCCTGGTTGAGCTTGACTAGCTGATGCCACGTGAGCAGATGGAACCCACCTCACCCTCGTGAGCGCCCCCTCCCACGTGAGACAGGTCTCTGCTGTCAGAGGGTGTGGTAGAGCAGGAAGGAGAAAGGATTTCATGTTTGGTCAGACGTACCCAGCTCTCAGTCCAGGCCCTGCTTCTTATCAGCAGCTGTGTGACCTCAGAGCAGTGACCCCACCTCTCTGAGCCTCCATTTGCTCCTATAAAACAGGGACGTCACTTCCCATGGCCCAGGGCTCTCTGAAGGCTGAAGAAGATGACCTTTATAGGGCCCCAAAGCCCAGCACACAAGAGGTACCCATGAAACGAGAATTCTCCTTGTCATCGGAGGATGACGCAAATCAAAACACGGAGGTGATAGGACAGAACTGAATGGAGAAGTGAAGAATGAATGTGAAAAACAACCCAAAACATCCACATGTGTGGCGAAACCCAGGCACTCATTCCATCGTCTCTGTGGGCAGCTAGAGAGCCCCTGAGGTGGAGGGCTGGGAGGAGGAGGGTGGGGGAAGAAACCACACCATCTAGCGTGGAAAAAACACTTCCCCTCCGATCCCCACCCTCCCCTTCCCTGAAGGTGGTAGAAGATGACCAGAGTGTGTGCATTCTGGAGGAGGCTTGCCAGCTCTCCGGAGGTTTGATAAGACCATATGGTTATTTACTTGCCTCTCCAAAAACTGAGTGATTTGGGTCTTGCAAACAGAACTTGATGCCTTGGGATGGCATGACCTGCCCTCAAGGTCTCAAACGCCCCGTTGCCCCCATTTCAGGAAGACCAGGGTCTCGAGGCCTCTTCCCAGGCTTCTTCAAAGATAAGGTCATCTCAGGAGCATGGCAAGCAGGGTGGCCTCCCAGCCATAGCAGACTCCCGCCTGCCCACCCACTGGAACCTACAGAAGCTCAAGGTCAGCCAACCTCCAAAGCAGAAGAGGCTCCACTTCCTGCAGCCAGGATGAGAGCAAAAGTCTTCTGCTTTTCGCAGAAAATTTCCCAAGCAGTCTACAAGATTCCAGGAAGAAGGGGTGCTTCTGGGGCACATCATGAGGGTCTGCTGCACAGCTAGGGGGTGTCAGCACTGATCTAATCTGCACAGCAACACACAGAAGGAAAAGCAAGGTGATCCCTTTCTTGGGTGAGAAAGCCAAGGCTCAGCGGGGTTAAGTGACTTGCTCACGACCCTAAGCTCCAAAGCCATCGAGTGGGAGCTCAGGGATGTGGCCAGATTTGCTTCCCCTGTGTCGCAGCTGCCTCCTGATGCTCCCAGATGCTGGACTATATATATTACGACAGGCAGGTCCATCCCACCAGCTCAGCCAAAGGAACCCAGACTTGAAATGGTCTCTACATCTCAGAGACCCGCCGTTTCCCAGAGAAAGCTCATCAGAACCACGCCTGCCCCCAAGTTCAAGCTCTGCCCCCTCTTAGCAGCAACTGAACTGTCCTGATGCACAGGTAAAAGGGCATCGGTACCTGTTGATACTTGCTTTCCCTTCGTCTTGTTATAAAAGTAATAAGGGTTCATCATTCATTGCAGAAAAGATAGACAATATAAATATATATATATTATAGAGAAAATACTCTCTCAAAATAAATAAGCATTTTAGTGTACATCCTTCCAGACTCTTCTTCTAGGCACTTAGAGAAACATATCTGCGATTCTATTTCAGATATTGTTTCCACTTAACAATATAATGTGGCCAATGCCCTTTGTCATTAAATGTTCACTGGGACAATCTCAAATAACTGCATAGTATCTCCTTGGGCTTAGACTGGCACAAGGCAAGTGAGGTGCCTGGGCACATGACTTAAGGAGGCACCGGCTCTCAGGGCTGTGCAACTGTTATCCGGGTACATGAAAGTGAGTGCTACCTTAAATTCTGCCCTCCCCTGCATCCCTTGTTTCCATCCTATGTTTGGACTCACAGCTTAACCTCTACAGTTGGGCATTTAGGTTGTTCAAACATTCCCCATTATATAATGTTGCAATGAGAACTCATAAATGACACTTCCTTGAAAACAATTTTTCTATCAACTCTGTTCAGAGTTTTTAAATAGTCTCAGATGGATGAGGCTGCCATCAAATCTGAAATGTGGCATTGATTTTCAAAATGGCAACAGGCCAAGGAAACTGTTTTGAATTTTACTAAAATCAAACTTTAACAATGTTAAGTAGCATTTTTTTTGTTGAATTTGGAATATTAGGAAATTGGTATCGTCCTCAAATATTACATTGTGAAAGAAGGGAAAAGCCCATGGGGATGTTTTATTGTAATTCCCAACTGCCACACAGCACGCAGGGAGAAAGTTTTTTACAAATACACGTGGGCCTCAAATTCTGCCTTTATTTTTGGATGCAAAAATTGCAGAACATAGCTGCTACCCCAAGCCCACTCCCATCTCTCTCTCTCTCTCTCTCTCTCTCTCACACACACACACACACACACACACACACACACACACTATAGGAAAACTACTCCATGATTTTACTCTTATCTCAGTGATGCCAACAGCATTACATATCCATCTAATGAGCACTCTCACACACACACACACACACACACACACACTATAGGAAAACTACTCCATGATTTTACTCTTATCTCAGTGATGCCAACAGCATTACATATCCATCTAATGAGCACATATTAATAACACCATTAAAAATCCTAATTCATGATAACTCCCTTTGCCTCACCTCCATATCGGATCCACCTCGGAGTCCTGTCAATTTGATTTCCTAAAGTGCATTCAAATCCATCACTTCCACCCTGGTCCAAACTACGACGATTTCTCTCCTAAAGAGTTTCCCTGCATCCCCTCCAGTCCCCATCCACGACTTTCTACCCTGTGGCCAGAATGACCTTTTATAAACTCCCAGCTCTCACTGGCTACACCACCATGTGCGATCCGACCCCACCTCACATCACACCCCAACCCCCTTACCAGGGGCTCCCTGTGTCTGATCTTTCAGAAACAATCCCACCGTCACCCTCTCCACCACCTCTGCCCTAGGTAATTCCTAGTCACAGTGCAGAATGTGACTCAAATACTATTTCCCCAAAAAAGTCTTTCCTTGCTCCCCGGACAAGGCGAGGCCTCCCAGTAATAGTCTTCTTTGTTATATTTCTCATAATTGCAAGATATAATTAGGTGCCCAATTAATTGTGGCGTGCCTGTCCCCTTTCCATCCTCCTAAAGTTCCATCAACAATTCAACTGCCCTTTTACAGAAGAGGAAACGGAGGCTCAGAGACATGAGGTTCCCAACCAAGCAAAAGCAGCAGTGCAGGGATTTGAACCCAGGTCTGACGCCAGGAGGAATATTTCCTTCATCTGCTCTATGTGCGACTGATGCAAAAGACAGAACGAGGGTGCCGACCAGGTAAAACTTGACCTGGTTGAAATATGTAAACCTAAGAGCAGAGCCCACAGAAACAGGGTGTGCCCAAATCTGTGGTAGACAGTTTTGCAGTTACCTTTCAAAATTACAAATGTACACTCCCTTTGCTGTAGTAATTCCACTATTAGTAAGTGGGTTATCCCATGAATGCCCTGGGAGATGTGCAGAGGAAAACTAATGACAAGGTTATTCAACGCAGCGCTCTTTAAAATGGCAAAATATTGGAAATGACCTAAAGGTCCATGAAAAGAGTACTGGTTAAATCAGTATTGGGATATTACAGAGTATAATACTGTTATTTAAAAAAAAAAAGAATGAGTATGCTGGGGACCAGCAGGACAGTGAATATGAATGGCAACCCCTGGAGTAGTGCAGTGCACAATCTGGGCAACCACACGGGGCACCCTAAGGAAGCTTTTTATATAGCAATGTACAATAATCTCCAAAATACACCATAACCGTGAGAACAAATATATCTGTGTTTTTAAGGTGGAGAAGGTGGAGAAGGGATGTGTGTGTGTGTGTCCAAAATAAAAGTAGAAAAGAAATCAGGTCTTATTTTAAAATGCCCACTGGACTTTGATCACTCCCAGTAAGGAGCTCTGTTGTCCCATGACTCCATGGTTGTAGCTCCCCTAAACCCAATATATTGGTTACAATTCAACTCAAATGAATGTATAACGTAAAAAATAAAGCCAAAATATTCATTCAAAGAAAGGGACCCCCCCCCCCGCCGCTTTTCTCTTTGTAAACCTTGACATTTCTTTTAAAGGTCACAAAGAAGGTAAACTAAAGCGATGAAGGTACAAATGCATGTGCCACGTCCCATCCTATCCTGTAAGAAAAGTAAAGACCCAGGACCCACCCACAGAGAACGTCAAGAGCAGGAGTCCAAGGTGGAGGCCTTCAGCAAAGGAAGAGGCAGGCAGAGGTGCCAGCAGCGTCCCTTCGAGTTAAGGGTATGGGGCCCACAGCAACAAAGAAGCAAACCGCACACCACATCCAGTGGAGCAGCAAGTCTTGGTGGCTCAACGTTTGAAATCCAGCGAGAATCTGCTTCTCACAAGCCCGATTACCACCACTAGGGTCTGAGCTACCATCATCTCTTGCCTGGACCATTGCAGTAGACTCCTCACTGGGCCCAACTCCTGCCTGGACCGTTGCAGTAACCTCCTTCCAGGGTCTCCCTGCTTCCATCCTTGCCCACCTCTTCTCCCCCCCACCACATGATCTTCTGCACAGAGCAGCTAGAATGATCTTTTTTTTTTTTTTTTTTTTTTGCGGTACGCAGACCTCTCACCGCCGTGGCCTCTCCCGCTGCGGCGCACAGGCTCCGGACGCGCAGGCTCAGCGGCCACGGCTCACGGGCCCAGCCGCTCCGCGGCACGTGGGATCTTCCCGGACCGGGCACGAGAGGAGCCCCATGTCTGCTTTCTCACCCAAGCGGGGATACCGCTGGCCGGACACGTCTTCAGCCTCGCAGGGAGACCTCTGTGACCAGACGCCTCTCTGCTAGCGTCACATTCTATTTTATTATTGTATTTTATTTTTTATTTAAATTGAGGTAGAGTTGATGTATAATATTCAAGTTTCAAGTTGTGTACAACATAGTGATTCGCAATTTTTAAAGGTTGTATTCCATTTATAGTTATAAAATATTGGCTCTATTCCCTGTGTTGTACAATATATCCTTGTAGCCTATTTATTTTATACGTAGTAGTTTGTACCTCTTAATCTCCCCTACCCCTATCTTGCGCCTGCCCGCTTCCGTAGGGCCACATTTTAAAAATCACACGGTGAGCCATAAAAAGAGAATGAGACACTTTGCACGGGCTCGAAAACAAAACAAGTCAGTCCCTCTCAGTATTCTAAATTAAGAATCAAGTCATTCTATATTTCTCACATCACTGGAAATTAAAAACAGACATATCTACCGCAGAGCAAGCACGATGACTGAAGTGAGAGGCTTGATGGCCTGAAACATGCTAAATTTGTTTCCAATTACCATGTCCACATTTGAAACCCCAAGGAAGCCGTAGAAAACAGAGTGGCGAGATCAGAGGCGGGCACATTAGCCTAATGGGATTCAGGACCCAGTGCCGCACCCCATTCTCCTCTCCCCACAGCACCGCCCCCCAGGGGTCTTTGAACAAAGAAACGGGATCACTCTGCCCCCTCCCTCCTGGAGACGCCAACTTTCCCTTCTCCCGTCCCACCTGCAGCACTGTACTCTCAGCCCCCTGCTTCGGGGCCACTCAACAGAAATGTCAGCTCCCCACCAGCATCCCCATCCTGACCAACTATCTCTCCAGGCCAAGGAGTGACTGAGTCATATAGGAGATGAGTCTGGAAGTGCTGGACTGAAATATGCGAGCCTTCTCAGAGTGGCCCTTTGGTTGCTTTAAGAAGCCGAATGAGTACTTTTCACATCTTCTCTCTGTCCCATGCCTTGGGTAGAACCAATGGAACACTGAGATTAAGAGCATGAACGCTGAAGAAGCCAGACCATCTGGGGTTAGTTACATCCTGGCATGGGCACTGACTCTGTCATGGCAGGGAAGTTAGTTTACCTCTCTGGGCCTCAGTTTCTTCATCCGTATACGAGACTAATGACGACGCACCCTCACTGGGTTGCTGAGAGGATCAAGTGAGTGACACACGAAGCATGGTGCAAGCATTCAATAAATATCAACTTTCACAAATATTCTTTCACCTATGGCTGGTGACTTTGGACAATGAAATTCCTCCTTCTAGTCTAGGTTCTTGGAAGAAATCATCTGGAAGGTTATCTTTCCGCTCTAACATGAGATAATCCTCAGGTGCATTTAGAAAATCCAAATGCCTCATTACAGTCTACAAAAGCCTGCATGATCTGGCCCTTGCCCATGTCACCAACTTCATCTCCCCCGCACGGGCCCCCTTGCCGCTCCTTAAACAGGCTGAGTTTGCTCCTACCACAGGGCCTTTGCACTTGCGCTCTCCCAGCCTAGAACACTCTTCCCTCAGGTCTTCCCACGGTTGGTAATCCCCTGATTCTTTAGGTCTTAGCCTAAAATTCAGGGCCTTCTTTGAGCAGCCTGGCTAAAGCAGAGCCTCCCCACTGTCGCTCCATCATTCCTGCTGATTTCCTCCGAGAAGCGTTATCTTATACATTTGCTCATTGCTGATTGTCTGTCCTCCCCACCCCACCCCCTGCTAGAAGGAAAGCTTATTCATCACCACATCCCAGCACCTTGAAGAGTACCTGGCATATAGCAGATGTTCAATAAATATTTGCTGAGTAAATAAATGAACAGATTAATTTTCAGGCTCCTATGTGGCTCAACAAACCGCCAAGTGATTCATCCTCCAGTGACCCTGCGAAAGGAGGCTTATTCACGTCTAGAAGAGAATCCCCGTGTTTGGAGACTGCATGAATTCACTACCGCTTGAGCCAGTCTGCAGGAATGTGTCTCACCGTGAAAGAGACATATTATACCAGGCTAATTCCACTGGAAGTCAAAGAGGACACAAGCTCAGGCTGGAAAAATGAAGTGTACAATCTCTTCCCTAGCAGCATTTAGGAACGGACACAGGGAGAGACTGAGTCAAAAGTACAGTGACTCGGCAGCCTCTTGGAGATGGTGAGGAAAGGTGAGGCACGGGCAATGCCCTCTGCCACCTGTGTGTTCACCCAAAGACCAGACAACAAGAGAGACTATGCTTCAAAAACATTTTTCCACGAGTCTCTCGCTCAGGGCCCCAACCTGATATTGAGGAACAAAGTGTCTGATGTTTGCATGGGACCTGGTCTCTGGGAGAATAAGGGAAGCGGGGAGAAACTAAGTCCCCCTGGAGGGAGCAATTGAGGACTGAAAGCAGCTCATGAAAACCTTGCGCACCTATCTGACCCTGACCAGTGGTACCCAACACGGCAGCGTGAACACCCAAGGATGCTGGGACGAAAATCCCACAGCCGGCTCCAACAGCAGCCCCTCTGAACACTTTGATAAAACATCCCAAAGAAACTGCAGCTTAGCCTCACATAAATGTTCCACCAAAGACAAGGTCATCTGGGCGAGGCATAAACTTTGGCCCCTCCTATTTCCCTTGGGCCAAAAGCCGAGAAAGAACCCAGAGACGGTGAAGCGGGAAAAGCCAGGACTTGTGAGATGCAAGACAGCCAGCTGAGCCAGTCAAGGCATTAAAAAGGTGAGTTATTCCCAATCAAATGACACACCTCCCCCCTCCCCACCCCAAAGGCCACGCAGGTCTCTCTGGATCCAGACCAAAAATTCTGAGTCACTTTTGCCACAAAGGGGAAAAAAAGGAGAAGGCAGACGTGATGTGTACCTTTCCACACTCTATTTTGGGATTTTAATGTCCAATTTCTTTCGTTTCAAAGGGTGGGCTTTTGGAGGGCTCTGCATAACTTTTGTACCGTACACAGGCGAGACGGCGCGGAGACAGGCCTCTGTCGGTGACCTGGGGAGGGGCGGGGCCCCTTTGGCAGAGCAGCAAATCGCATCATCCAGGAACAAGGAGCCCGTTCTTGTGCGGAGCCGCTCGGGGCCGACTTTCATAACATGATTGAAGCATGTGGGCCGATCCGATCTGACTCACCTCTTTCTGGAGGCAGCTCCGCGCTCATTCACTCATTCGTTTATTCATTTATTCATTCATTGAGCAGAGGGCCTCTCAGGGAAGGGTCGCTAAACTGAAAGCTGTTCTCACAGCAATGACCATGCATCCCTGGGGTGAAGAATCGGGTACCTCTCTGGATTATCTGGGATTATCATTATCTCACAATTTAAGATGTGGGGTAAAAAAAAACAAAAACAACACTAGTGAATCAGGATTTTTCAGCCTCAGCACTATTGCCTAAGGTTGATTTGGGGGCCAGCTCATTCTCTGTGGGGGCCTGTCCTGTGCATTGTAGGGTGTTTAGCAGGGTCTCTGGTCTCTACCCACAAGATGCCAGTAAACTGCTCCCCCGCCCAACCCAGTTGTGTTGACCAAAAATGTCTCTGGACATTGTCAAACGCCCTCTGAGGGACAAAATCACCCCACTTAGGACCATTCTTCAATTACACTGACATTTGTGGGGAAGGGCCTTTTTCTGCAGAAAATCTGTACTGGAACCCTATCCGCAGTCCATCAGAAAGTGCAATTGGCAGAATCTTCAAAGGGCGCCTCTAATCCTTCAATCTCTCACCTTCTCTTCCACCTTCCCTGGGTCCCAACACCACCATCTCTTGCCCAGACCACTGCACCCACCCCCTTGATAAACTCCCAGTCTTTCTCTTGCCCTCCTCCTACCTCACCATCCTAAATACATTCTCTACAAGCAGCCAGAGGGATCTTTTTAAAGCAAATCAGATCACATCACTGCTCTACTTAAAACCCACCAATGGTTTCCCGGTGCATAAAGAATAAAGTTCAAACTCCATGCCCCGCAAGGTCCTGCATCCTCCAACTCCTTCTTCTCTCTCCAGCTTTAACTCCCACCGCTCCTTCCCTCGTCCACTACAGGCAGCCCCCCGGGCCTCCTTGTCAGTCCTCAGACACCCAAGCTCTCCTGCCTCAGGGCCTTTGCACATGCTGTTCGCGCTACAGGGAAGGCTCTTTCTCTGGTTCTCATCCGACTGATAGCTTACTGTCATTCGAACATCAACTTAAATGAACCCATGCCTGGACAGTTATCCCCTGACAATGCCAATATAAAGTAAACCACCTCTCCAGGTATTCTCTCCTATTACCCACTCTTTCCCCTGAACACACGTCGTCACAATCTGAAACGACCCAACTTATGATTTAACCTGTTCAATGTCTGTTTCCTCATTGGAATGAACACCTCATTTTTCTCCTTCACTTATAACCTTTGTTATAAGAAAAACAACTCATTAAAAAGTAATAATAGCCACACTTTGCCTAGTCTTGCAAGCACTGACTTTCAAGGCCCTTGGCCTGACACCTCCATGGCTCCTTAGAATATGCTCCATCTATGAAAGCCAGAAGGACCAGTGGACCAGTGTGCTCATCTGGATTTTCAAGATAAGGAAACCAAGGCTCAGATTCACTTACCCTCTTACTGACTACAGATAAAGTGCCTATGATGTGCCACGCAGAGTTCTAGGTGTTGGAAACTCAGCACTGAGACAGACCAGACTAGCAGGAGGGAAGGCTGGAGGTTTTTGACTTTTGGGTACAGACATGCCCTCAAAAGAGAATCTCAAAGGTCCCCAGGGACCATCCATCATAGGAGACCTTTCTTGCCCTCTCATCAGCTGGCATCTTCCATGGACCTCTACTAAAACCCTGCTACATCTTCAAGTTTAACATTCACCTCTCTAGACCACGGGCTATGGAAAATCAGGTAATAAATGAAGGACCACAGCTCTCAAAACTTTAAAACTGTATTTTAAAAACTGTTACAATATCTTTCTTCAAGGTTACCTGCTGTGGCAGAGACCACTTGCTCTCTATCCGTTACCCATTTTCCCTTCCTCAGTAACAGGATCCCAGTTATCTTAGGCGGCAACGAGTCCAGCTGAGAGTCCAAACTTCCCAGCCCCTTTGCAGATGAACACAGACACGTTACTAGGTTTGAGTCAAAGAGATGTAGGCAAAAGTGTGGAGAGGACTTGCAGAAAGGTTCCTGAGAGGAAGCTAACCCAGATGGGGAGTGGGCCCCTTTTGCCCTGTCTTCTTTCTTCCTTGGAATTATACTGCTTAGAATATGGATGTGATGGCAGTGGCTCCAGCAGTCATTTTGGACTACTAGGTGACCCTGAGCGGGACAGGAAGAGAGGAGGGGCCTGGATTCCTGATAACTTCATAGTACTTCAGATGACCCATCTCTAGACTCTCCCCATAAGAAAATAAGCTTTTGAGTGTTTAAAGCAACTGTTATTTTGGGTTTCTGATAGACGCAACTAAGTCTAACTGAAAGACCCATTATCCCATCACCCATCCCATCATTTCCTCCACACCTTCATGTCCCCTCAACCGCATCTCAATGGGAATAAGATGACCATGCTCAGGTGAGCTTCAATTGAAAAAAAAAAAAAAAAAAAAAAAAAAAAGAAGACTCAAGATTCAAAAGAGTAGATGTATTGGTGCACAAGTCTGCTTTACAAAAGGCTTCATAAAAAATGATTTCTCTTAAGAGCCAGTACTGAATGTGAATCTGAAAGAAACTGCCATACACAAGGAGTCAAAGATCGAACTGCTCAGAAACATTTCAGGCAACGACACCCAAGTCAGTCTGGTCTCCCTCTCATGCGTAATTGGAATGAGTGTCTAGAAAGGCTGTCTGACACATGCAGGGGTGACGATAGTGCTCGCTAGAAATAAAATTGCTGCTTACTTTCTGTCTGGTTTCCGAATTGCTTTTTCCTGGTTGAAAGGTGCCAGGCCTGGCAGCTTTCTAAAAATTTCAAATTCAAGTCAACAAATATTTGTTGAGCACTCTCTATTCACACACAAAAGAAGCCACACTAGGGAAAATCTGTATAACAGGGGGATGCTATAATTAATCATAATAATAACAGTAACGACAGTAGCAGCTAATAATGTATTGAGCATTATTGCTTGCTAAATATTGGGCATTGTTCTAAGTGCCAATATCTATCAACTCATTCAATCCTCAGGGCAACCTTCTGAGGTAGATACTATTATTTTATATAAGAGGAAACTGAGGCACAGAGAGGTTAGGCAATTTGTTCAAAGTCACACAGCCAGGAAGGGAGAAGTCAGGGTTCCAAGCAGGCAGGTCGGGCTCCAGGGCCCATTCTCCTGACCCCGGTATGATATTCTGCTCCTGTTGACTCAGAATGGGGGAGACAGCACACCCACAAGCGGCCACACAATGTCCCCAAACCTCAATCATTCTCTAGCCATGTTCCTGAGCTTTTACTGAACCATTAGTTACTGAAACTTTCTCTTTAAAAGGTAACTTGTATTTCTACTTATAGAAACTTACTTTAAAATAAATTTTACATTTTTTACATAATATATAAATACAAATATTTATATAATGTATACTATATGTATACCATAAATAGTTATGCAAACTATTAGGTATAAAATAAATAAGCTACAAGGATATATTGTACATCACAGGGAATATAGCCAATATTTTATAATAACTATAAGTGGAGTATAAACTATAAAAATTGTGAATCACTATGTTGTACACCTGTAACATATGTAATATTGTACATCAACTATATCTCAATTTTAAAAGTTTAAAAAATCAATAAATTCAACTTAAAGCTACTACAAATATTGGGATAAATAATAACCCTCTTCAAAAATCTTCCATAAACAATGCCGGCAAAATGTTGATAGTTGTTGAGTGATGGGTATATAGCGGGTTCACTGCACCATTCTCTCTAATTTTCTGTATGTGTGAAATCTTCCATAATTAAAATTTTAAAGAATATAAATAAATAAAACAAGCTTTATGCCACTACCACAAATAGGAACCCAGGATCATCAGTCAGCAATCAAAGGTGCACATAAATACACAATAAAATACCGGTTTCAAGAAAATAATTATAAATGTTTTTTAAAATGCTAAGTACCGCAGAATTCATCGACCAGGGAACCCCCCCAGTTTGAAGAACACTGACTGACACATAAGTCTGTCACAGGCAGTGCTAGGGCAAAAGCAGAGCCAGGGTTGGGAGCCAGGCGATCATCAAGGGACTTGTTAAAAAACTACCTGGGTCGGCGCCCAGACACAGGAGAGGCTCAGGAAACCTTTTGCTCAAGGAGCCGAGAAGCTCTACAAGAAGAAAAAGTACCACTGCCCTGCCCGTGTGCTAGCAGAGGGGTCCTTTGTGCAGAGAAGGAAGTGGAAAAAGAAAATCCACCAATGTATAAAACTTCAACGCATTTTCCTGAAACCAAAGGTGACAATTTTCCAGGCAGCTGCTTGCCTGTCTGTCTGTCTTCCTTGTTCTGTGTGTGCAACTGCAGGGTCTCCGGGGTGGGCCAAGTGTTTAACAACCAGTTCTCCACGGGAAAAAGCTCAATTTGTAATGTTTGCCAATTTCCGTGGTGTAAATACTCTCACCATAGCTGATTCCAGTCTACCAATGCAATGTCACCGGATTTGGAAAGAGATGTACAATGGCGGACCATACGGACTATTTCCCTGTACGGAGACAATGGATGTAAATAACCTCAGGGGCATAGATGATAGGAAAATGTAGCAGAACTCCTGCAAATTTAACAATCGGTTCCCACGAGCCAGTACAAACTGGCAGGGCCACACCCCTGGCTACACGCGGGTCTCTACACACGTCTGTTCTCGTGCACATCTGCTCATGTATCCGTCTGTCCATTTCTCTCTCTTCTCCCACTGATGGAGAGCGTACACACACTTGCCCCCAGCCCACGCTCCGTGAAAAGCGTAAGGATCTCTCTGCAGTCCGGCCCCCTCTCCACTCGGCCTCCCCTCCAGTCTCCTGCCCCCCCCCATCCCACCCACCGCCGTGCCACAAACGCCCCTGCCTACACCAGCCTGGGCTCCTCTCGGGGCGGCCGTATCCCTGGCCCCGACGCTCCAGGCTCCTTCTCACCCCAGCAGGAGCTAGAGCCCGGTCTTTCCATCCAATCACACACATCTTCCTGTCTAGACAAGGCCGCTGGCTGCGGGGCCTGGGGGTGAATGAATTCGCAACCCTCCACACCCTGGCGGGGCCACGCTCTCGCCAGGGCTCCGGGGGGCTAACCCGGGGGGCGGGGAGGGTGGCCAGAGGACCCTGCTCGGACCTGGCACAGCCCGGGCTCGTCCAAAAGCCACAGGGGAGACTGCACTGCTGCCGGGAGCAGGTGTGCGTGAGTGTGGCCGGGCGTGTGGCGTGCCACCCCCAGAGAACCGGGCGTCGGCAACGCCAAGAACCATCCATCAGCCTCGCGTTGAAGAGTGGGAAAACAAACAACAAAACACCGGCCCCGGCCTCACTTAATGTGAGCCAAATACAAAAGTCGCAGGAGAAAGCCTTTCCTCTTTGCGCTTCCCTTTTCCGGTCCAGAAACACCAACAGGCCAAGATAAGGGCGGCGTGGGCCCCCCCCCGGATGGTTTCAAAGGGTTGGCACCCACCCACCGCCGGGCCCACTCCCACCGCTAATGGCCTCCCCCGCCGCCGCCGCCGGAGCCCGGGTGGGAGCGGGAGGCGGCGGAGCTCCACTCCAGGGGCTTGTTAGAGGTTTAAGGCTCACGTAGCAGCAGGGAGGAAGCGCAGCCTGTCAAGAGGCGTGATATAGCGTCTCCTTATCGGGAGCTTTCCTTTTAACTGCCTCCAGTGAGCGCCGGGGCTGGGCCCCTGTCAAGGCCAAGCATGTTCCTTTCATGTCGCCCTGCGTCCCCCGGTCACCGCCGTGTCCGCGCACACGCGGAATTGCAGCATTGGGGCTGGCATCTTCAGCTGGGGGCCCGCATCTCCAAGAGGTCGGGATACTGACCTACAAGCCTGGGCCTCTGGTTAGCCATGTGACATTTGCAAAGTCACCCAAGCCTTCTGGGCCCTGGTTTTGTCATCAGGAAACCAGAAGAAGAGATTTCAAAGCAGTAGAAGCCAGGGGTGTGGACTTGCGGGGGGTGGGGGGGCGCGGTTGGGAGCTGGCAGACCCAAGCTCAAGTCTCAGCTGTTGATCTCACTGGCTGGTGACCTTGGACAAGCACTCAGACCCTCCAGAAATGCTTCTACGTGTGTAAAATGGAAACAGCGCCTACCTACGTCATAGGCTCATGAGAAGGAAATGAGTTATTACATATGCAACTCTTAAAACAGTGACAGCACATAGTAAGTGCTCAATAAACGGTATCCGTCATCTTCACTTGATTTTCAAGGGGCTGTTGTGGACACGGAATGAGGTCCGGTGGCCTCATGTCACAACTGCATGATGTGAAATCAATGATGTACCAGAGAAATCGTTCTGGTCTTACACGCCATTCTGCTCACCTTCCCACTCACAGGGTGAATGGCCCCAGATGGACACGGTGAATCTACTATCCTCGATCGGGGAGAGACCCTCCCCTTCTGAGATTCTCATTTGCCAGGCTCTGGACACAAGCCACCTCCTCCACCTGAGGCAGCTCTGCAGAAACAGCCCCCTGGCCCAGCGCCCCAGAAAGACCCAGCTGTGCTGACCCCCTGAGAGGCCAGGGAGCAGAGGCAGGCCAGAGTCCAGCTCGGTCCACACACGGCTCCCTTGTCTGTGCCAGTGTCAGCACCAGGGCCCCGGGCATGATGCTCTCCCACTGGGACGGGCAGGAACACCGAGCAAAGAGCCTGGCCTGGGACATGGTGGCTCTGACCACCAGCGTTCTCAGGCCCCATCTGTGTCTCAGATCTAAGATTCGTCAGAACACTGGCCCCCATCTGTACAAGGCGGATAATAACTGGTACCCACCTCGTGTGTCCTCACTGCCATGAGGATAAAATAATACATGTAAAGAGCTTAGAACGGCACCAGGCACACAGTAAGTGCTCAATAAATGTCAGAGTTACCATCATCACCAGCACCATCGTCACCATTCATTTCAAACCTTCCTCTAAGGTAGCTCAGTGTCATCATTCATTACTCTGGTTCATTAGTCCTCCTGAGAAGAGAGAAGAAGGGCGGGGCCCACGCTGCTGCCTATGCCAAGCCCGGAACCAGGCACTGCGCCTCCAGACGATAGCTCAGAGAGGCTAAGTGAGCTGCCTAAGGCGCCCAGCTCGGAAGGGTTACAACTGGGAACGAAAAGCAAGTCCAGAGGCTTCCCCAGCCCATTGCTTTTCTGCTACACCTGCTCCTCCTATTTCCTCTTTGTTTAAAAATCATCCTTTTACTTTCAAGTGGAAACACAGCACACATCAGTGATTCTCTTACACTTCACTCTTAAGAGGTTTGTTGTTTCATGCCCCAAAGCCCTTTCCTTTGCTACCATTTTCAGATCTCTGTTCGTTCCGTCGGCAGCCTACCCCGGCCAAGAGTTGAACACGGCTCCATCCGAGTCCTGAGACTCGGGGCCTGTGGGGTGTGAGGGGCTGGAACCTGGCTGGCAGCAGTGAGGCACCACTGCCCCGGTCACCTCACAGGGAGGGGGAGATTCTCACGTCCCACGGCAGGGAGGTGAGAGGCCGAGAAGCCACAGTTTGCCAAGAAGGGCTTTTGGAAGGAAAGGGAAATGAAGTTTGTTGTAAGAAGGAAACGCTCACTCTAACTCCTTAAGGATTAGAGAGGCCTGGGTGGCCGCCCAAACTCTGAAGTCCTCTGTTAACGGAGAGAGATGGTGACGGAGAGGACGGCCACTTACTGTACCAAACGTGACAGCAAACGGGTGTGCCCGCCGCCTGCGAGTCACCCACACTTGGAAAGGAGGCCAGCCTGGGACCTAAATGGACACCCAGCCACCCGACAGTCACTGGGCTGTCAGAGCTGACCTCCAGATGGGCAAAGTAAGCCTCCACCCAACTCTGTGGGGCTAGAATCCCAGCTACCCCAAAGCCTCCTTTCTGACGGGGATTTGAGCATGACCCTAATACTCAGCTCAAAGAGAATGCGGCTTCCCATCATTTCAGGGGAGAGGAGAGACAAATTCCATCTCAAACGTCCGAGATGAAGCTGCGTGCTGTGTCAGTACCATATGTATCCTGTCTGGGGTTCAGCCTCATCCAGTTCTGAGCTGGGATTTCCTCTGCTGACCGGCAGAATGCAGATAAAAGCTGCAGCACTCATTTTTTTTTAGCAAGTGTGGAATTTTGAGGGGCCAAGGGAAGCAAACTAGCTCCCTGTTCTAAATCCGTGGGGCTCAATTCCCTTACTCTCTGAGCTCGAAGCCCACGACAAACACACCCATCCCCACTCCCAGGTGTAGCAGCTCAAATCAACCCCGCTGGCCGGGTCGACACCCCAGCGTGTCACCTGAAGAGGAATTTAATTCAGGTCTCAATTATCCCTCCTTCTTCCCTGTGAAAAATCTGTGGTTCAGAACAGACCCCCTTAAACAAACTCTGATACATCAATACAATGGAATTTTACTTGGCAATAAAAGGAATAAAATATTGATTCATGCAAAAAAAAAAAAAAAAAGAACAGACTGCCCCCTACCTCCTTCTACTGAAATGAAGGACACTAATGTGAGAAAGGGAAGGTCAACTTTGTAATTCAAAGTATCACTTCTATATTTAAGAAAAATGACTTTGGGTAAATGTTTAGACATTAGAGTCAGTGAGACCTGGGTTCATTTCTCCAAACATTTCCCAAAACAGGTAACAAATCCCTGTCCAGGATCACCAACAAGGTGCCCAGAGGAACCAGGTAAGGACTTGAACGAGCAAATTGGGCCTGGTTAGAACTGGGGGGATCTGGGATTCCAGCCCTGGTGTAAAGGGAGGGCAGCCCCCAGCTCCTGACCACTATTACCACGCAGGATGTGGGCCCAGGGTTGCCAGATCTTCTGATTATTAACATCAGCCAGAAATCCAACTTTTTAGGAGAAATCTCCTTATCTGTAAATGCTGGTAACTAATGTCAACTGTTGTTTGAAGCCCTGAGCTGCTAAAACCATCTGTGGACAGACTCAGGCCTCGAGCTCTTAGACAGTGTGCTGTCAGCTCTGCATGCTTACCAGGCTGTTCCTGAAGCCTGGAACATTCTTCCTTCACATCTCTCAACACCCCAATCAAATGTCACCTCCTCCCAGAAGCTGCCCCAGATTTTCTGAGGCAGAGTGATCTGTTGAACCCAGACCTTGCCCATCCCCTCCCTCTATCACATCCCTTATAGACTTTACCCTTATCTCAGTTAAAACAAACAAACAAACAAAAACTAACATTTATGGGACTCATTTTACCAGGCGCTCTGCTTAATGCTTTACAGTCGTCATCTCTTTTTCAAGTACCATCATCATCCTACTTTATAGCCACAGAGAGGTTAAGTAACTTGCCCAATGTCACACAGCCAAGCCAGTAAGTGGCAGAGTCAGGATTCTAACCCAGGCCATCTGACTCCATTACCGCCTCCTATTAACCTCTTTGTTCAACCGCCTCCCTCGTGACCTCAATTATTCCCATATCCGGGTTCTCCCTAGCCCAGTAGACTGAGCGCTCCCCGAAGGCAGGGACTGATGGATTTCTCTCTCCCTCCAGGGTGCACAGCTGACACATGGTAAATATCTGCTGACTGAAGAAGGGTTGCTGCCCAACCTGACCTCCTAGATACCCCTGAAAGGCTCTGGGGGCGGGTGTGAGGGTGCCATCCAGGTGCACTGCATCCAGGCGTACCGTGTTCTCAGCAGCTCAGCCGGGGGGTGGCAGATGGGCGCAAGAGGTGACGCAAAGCTTCCCACTGAAAAACGTCACTCCCACCCTGGCCCTGAGAGGGGACGCAGGTCTGACCACAAGGCAGGACTCGCACCCACGTCCCCAGCGAGTCACAGCCTCCCAAAGTCCACCTGCCACCTGGAGATGCACTTTCCAAGGTTGTGCCTCGGCCCAAGGAGAGGGTAGCGACGGGCCCCCCTAACCTCATCCCCAACCAGGGATTCAAAGTCAAGGAGCCAATTCTTCTGCTCCCCTGTCAAGAAAAATAACACATCCACCAAAAAATAAACACACAAAGAAAGAATGCGTGGGAGCAGGGCACACGGGTGTGGACGAAAGACCAAGAGTACATGGGGTCTCCAGATACACACTTGCAGCTGCTTTGGGGACACCGTCTGAACTTGGTGTGATCCTGTTCCTGTACAACCAGCCCTTGGTAGAGATGCCTGGCTGAGCACGAAACCACCTTTTAACCCCTGCACAGGAGCCCACGTTCGGACGCCCCCCTCCCCCCGCCATTGGGCATCCACTCCGAGCCCAGTTCTTGCAGCTCCTCCACCCGCTTGGCGCCCCTCCCCGTTGCTCCAGGGGCAGGACGGGCTGTGGAGGGTATATCGGAACAGGAAGAAGATGGGGTGAGATCTGGGAGGCGGCCTGTGTGGACAGGGCACTTGGGACACAATAAACAAGCCTGTTGCCTTGTTCAGAGCAGGACCCCAGGACCCCCGATCCCAGCGCAGCCCTAAAAGCATGAGTTCAAAGTTAAAGTTAGACACACGCAAAGCTGCAGCCCCCAGGGGAACTCGGAGCTCAACAACAATCCTCTCTTTGACTGAAAACCACAAGGAAACACCCACGGCATACTTCTTGATTAAAAAAGGAAAGTGAAAAATAAGGTTTTTTTTTTCTTCTTCTTAATCATTATAAAACTAACTTGTGCCCATTCCATCAAGTCACGACTTCTGTTTGCCACAGGCAAGGCCAAGTCACGCTGGGCAAAGAGACAAGGGGCCGCGGAAGCCTGGGCATGTCCCAGTGCTCTGAATTGGTCCTTCTTAATTGTTGTACTTCCTTCCTTCATTTCCTTTAGCACAGGAAAGCCACCAAGGGGCTGCCCGTGTCAGCACACCCGTCACCCCAACTCCCTGGGCACTGTTCATGCAAGGGGCCAAGGCAAACCGGGGCTCACTAACACCTGCAAGGAACAGCGGTGACACTCACTTAGCCAACGCTCATGCACAGATCAAGTGCCTCTAAGCGACAGGCATTGTGCTTGGGACTGGGATGGAGCAGTAATGGAGGGCTGATGGGGGGATAAGTGGGAGGGAGGGATGGAAGGAGGGGAGGAAGGAAGAATATATCAGGCTATGAAAAAAACACCGTAGGTAAAATGAGAGGGGATGGCAGAGGAAGGGTAGCTATTTTGATAGAAGAATCAGGGAAAGCTTCCTTGCAGTGACAATTAAAGAGAGACTTGAGTGAAGCAGAGACGAGGGCTGTGGATATCTAGGAATGTGAATAGCAAGTGCAAAGGCCCTGAGGCAGAAGCCTGCTTGGAGAGTTTGAAGAACAGTGAGAGGCCAGTAGAGTGAAAGTGGAGTGAGTGAGGAGGAGCAGAGAGGCAGGTAGGGACCAGATGACGCAGGGCCTTGCAGTCCACGGTAAGGAGTCTGTGTGTTCCGGGAGAGAGGGCAGACACAGGAGAATTCAGAACAAGGGAGTGCTGTGGACCCATTCACATCTCGAACAGATCCTCTGGCTGCTGTGTGGGGAGCAGACTGGGCAAGGGGCACAAGTGGAGCTAGGGAAACCAGTTAGGAAGCTAGAGCTGTCTCCCCAGACAAGGGAAGATGACAGCTCAGCCCCAGGAAGCAGAGGGAAGGTGGTAAGATATGGTTTAGCCAGGGGCCACCAGAGTATCAGCATCACCCTCCCTGGCACAGATACACAGACCTGTAACAGATGCCAACAGGTAAACAGGATCACATGAAAGTTCACAAAGCAAAGAGAAGTGCACGAGAAGGAGAAAAAGATCAGAAATCTGAAATGGTTCCACTTACTACCTGCATAAGCCTTACCCTGGGCAAGCCACACATTTCTTGGGGGCTCAGTTTTCTCATTATAACAGGACCCAATTCATAGGGTTAACTATGGGTAATGCAAGCTGGTACTTAATGTCTGGCATGTTGTACATGCTTGATAAAAAATACATTCCTAACCTCTGCTTTTAACAGTCTGAGTGGCGGCTCTGCCAATTTAGTCACTGTGTAATCTTTATAATTCACGTAATTTAGTCACTGTGTAATCTTTATAATTCACATCCTCTCTCTGAGCCTCCATCTGATAAATGCAAACCAATGATGACGGTACCTACCTCAAGTCCTCAGCGTGAGACTGAATGAGACATTGGCTTAGCAAAAAGTCTGGCCCTCAGTAAAACAGTAACTGAAGCCCTCAATAAAATGGTAGCTGAAGCCCTCAGTAAGATGGTAACCAAAGCCCTCAGTAAACTGGCATGAATCTGACACACCAGTCATTCAGCTAGATGATTTCTAAGTCTCCTTCTAGCTCAATCATCCCCAAACTCTAAACAAGCCAGCTTCAAGTCCATGAATGAGTCAACCCTGGAGGTAGGAAATGATGCAAGTGAAGGCAGGCCAAGGTGAAGAGAAGCTGGAACTCGCACCTCAAAGTGAACAGAACTAAATGCAGGCACTTCTACTCAGGTGATACCTATTCATCTGAGTCACAGAATCGTGTAAGTTTAGTGGTGGGAAGGAGCTTACAGAGCACTACCCCCTTCTTTTGGAGCTGAGGCTCCCACACCTCAGAGAGAAGAAGTGTGTGGGCTGAGGCTGCACAGCCAGGCAAAGGCAGAGGTGGAAACTGACAAGGCTCCCTGCGCTGTCCCAGCCAGTCTGGTTGGTTAGAGGGTAGGAAGGAGAAAACAACAAAAACCCCATCTGCAAGAAAGAAAATAATTGAGTAGGGATGTCTTTTAGCCTAGCAGAAATGCCTTTCTTGCCATCAAGAGTTAAATTCAAATGGCTTAAAGGGCCAGGTAATATAAATGAACTGAGCAACCAGTGCAAAGACAGACGAATGTCCCTAACCTAAAGACATTCACGCTCAGGTTTTTTCTCTTTTTAAGAATTATACCACCAGGGCCACTGCTAAGATGGCTGGCACTTTTGTACAAATTAGGAGAAGACACCTCTTCCTCTACACCCTTAGAAGGCATGTGTCAGAACACTGTCTTGATAAATATGCAAATGTGAATGGTGCCCTCATGATAGGCAGTGCTCTTGTGCAGTGCACTGCCTGTGCAACTGTACCCAATGACACATAGAAGACTTCCCTGGGCTGTGAGTTGGGGACCTCTGTCTACATTCCATGGTCATATAAAAGGCACTGAAATGCCACAGCAAAGGTCATGTGAGAAAAAAAAAAAACATGTTCACTGTCAATACCTAACTCCTAATCAGAACCCACCTCTGAACTGATGTCCAAAATGGAAACCAAGAAAGCTCCCGCCTCAATGCCTTTGCATTAGCTATTCCCTCTCCTACAGCACTTTCCCTCAAGACAGTGACACAGCTTACTCTCCCATTGCACTCAAAATTCTGGTTAAATGTCATCTCTTCAGAAAGTTCTTCCCTAAATAGCATCCTCACCACCTCACAATCATCTTCCGTCCTCCCATCCTGCCTTATTTTTCTTCTTATGGCTTTTTACCAACACTAGGTTTACTGGTTTGTTGTATATCTCCCTCCACCGGAACACCAGCTCCGTGAGAACATGGGATTTTGTCTGTTCTGTTCACTATTCTATCTCCATCTTCAGTCAGCAAACTTTTCCCTTAATGGACAAGACAGTAAACATTTTAGGCTTTGCAGGCCACATAGTGTCTGTCGCCAGGACTCAACTCTGCCAACGTAGCACAAAGGCAGCCACCGACAATATGTAAATAAATGGCGTGGTTTTGTTCCAATAAAACTTTATTTAGAAAGGCAGGTGGCGGGCCAGACTTGGATGGCATAGTTTGTTGACCCCTGTCCTAGAATAATGTGCTCCAGACTCCAACATCCACACAAATCACCAAGGCATCTTGTAAAAGGCAGATTCCGACCTGGCAGACTGTGAAGACTGGGATTCTGCATTTCGAACAAGCCCCCAGGGGAGGTCTGTGCTGCTAGCCCGTGGACCAAACTGAGTGGGGAGCACCCAGCACAGGGCCTGGCATGTGGCGGAAGCACAATCAGTATTTGTTGAATAAATAAGAGATAAGCAGAAAACCACTCAATCCTACTCCACACTCTTCTTGCTACTGTGTAACCATGGAATCCTGCCCTTGCTGATACCATCCATTGCTTTTATCTTCATTGTATCATTTTCTGATGGAGAGAGAAAGGATACAGGCATAGATGGGGGAAAGAGCCAGGGTATGCTGAGGGATTATTTTACATCATTATGCCTGGGGTCAGGCAAAGCCAAGGCTTAACAAACATTTACTTGAGGCAGGTTCCAAAAATTGTATTCATTAGATCAGTATTTATAGTTTTATAATAAATGTCAAATTAGGAAGATGGGATTCCTTTAACAGAAATCTAAGTTTCAAGGGGAGAGGTCAATTTGGTTAAATAAACGATGCCAAAAAGATCAACTCAGCTTCACTTCCTATTTGGAAAATCACAATGCGATGCCTTTTTAAGCTCCACAGTAATAACTGCTTTGATCATTTATAGGGAATTTTTTTTTTTTTTTTTTTTTTTTTTGCGGTACGCGGGCCTCTCACTGTTGTGGCCTCTCCCGTTGCGGAGCACAGGCTCCAGACGCGCAGGCCCAGCGGCCATGGCTCACGGGCCCAGCCACTCCGCGGCATGTGGGATCTTCCCGGACCGGGGCACGAACCCGCGTCCCCTGCGTCGGCAGGCAGACTCGCAACCACTGTGCCACCAGGGAAGCCCCTATAGGGAATTTTAAATGTGTAGGGCATTCTGCCCATGATGATGCCCATGATGATGGCAATGACAGCAATGCATCCAACCACGAGGACAGACACAAACCCGCTCTTGAAGGACACTCAAGAAACTGGTGACACTGGGTCCTCAGGGAGAGGAGGTGGCCGCTGGGCTATGAGGAGGGAGGCTGGTCTCGCCCTATGCATCTCTTGTATCTTTCAAATTCTGCATCATGTGAATGCATTTCCTTCCCCAAAGTTAAACTATAAAAGAAACCAGAGCAGCCTGCACTTAGCACTGTCTTTTACACACATGCTCGTCTCCTAGATCCTAAAAGAGAAGTGACTTTCTGTACAATTTGCCACTGGGGACGTTGAGGCCCCAGGAGGTCAGATGAAGATGATCCTTGTTCACAGTCACACCACTAGTGTGATAAGAACAACTCAGGCTGAAGGACAAGGATGGCCCGGTAGGTCCCATGACCAGCTCAGCACAGGTGGGATCATGGTTTGCATTTGGGAGCCAAACCCTCTGGAGATGCCGAGGTCTCAGAGCCCAAGTGCAGGCTACACTGGCCTCCCTGGGCTCTTAGGCTCCAGGCCTCATACCAGGACATGCTCGGGAGTGTCCACAGAGGCCCACAGTCCATGCCCCCCACCAGGCCGCACAGCCCCGCAGGCCGGCTATTGTTCTGCACCTGGGAGGGGCCTGCTGGCTGCGGTGGCCAAACCCTGGGAGAGAAGGAAGGCAGGTGGAGGAGAGGGGAGCAGGGAGACAGCAATGGACGGCATGAGCCTGAGCACCCTGACAAGGGAAGAATTTGCCTTGATGCTCAAATAGACTAGATTTATTTCCTGAATTTTTCAAAATACCTAAGCAACAACAGAAGCCCCTAGGCACAACCTGGAAAATTATCTTAGGATCATCAAAGATTTCTACTTCTTCTTTGTGGCCGAACTAGTTAAGTGTGCAGGCTTTGGAGCTAGATTCTCTAGGTCAATTCATGGCTCACCCACTTCCTGTGTGACCTTACGTAAGTTACTAAACCTCTCTGTGCCTCCAAGTATTGCCTGGAAATCAAGGTAGTATTATATCCATTTATACATGGAAGGCACATAAAGCAATTCCCAACCTTACTTGGAGCTTGGTAAATGCTATTTTCCCCCTAATGGCATGAAAATAACCTGATACAGACTCAACTAAGGAAGAGGGGGCAGGAGCTGGGTACTATGAGCTTAAGTGTGCAAGCGTGAGGAAAAGACTGAAAGGAAAACGCTGAAGCAATGACACTAGTTCTCTCCAGGTGACAAAGGGTGCTGTTTGGTTTCTTATATTTTTCTGTATGTTTTAAACAATGAATACATACTAAGACAAGAAAAATAATTGAATAAAAATTATATATCTATGTGTGTATCTTATGCACAGATACACACATATATATAGTGTCTATATATATATGCATGTGTATATTTACACATATATGTATCTGTTAATATATATATATAATCTACACATGCAAGTCTGTGCATATATATATATATATATATATACACACATATACATCCACACAAACTTTTTCAAACCTGTGTCAGAATGTTCAGGATCAGCCACTCCTAGGTAGTGGACCAGAGGACCATACACAGCAGGGGAAACAGTTTGGCCAAGGAGGCCAACAGCTGTGCTTTTAAATTCAGCTCCACCACGTGTGGGCTACATGACCCTGAGCGAGTCCTCTGACCTCATCCAAGGCACGTGTCAGTAAATTATGGGCACTCGCATCATCCTATCATCATTATCTAGCTCATGTCCATCCCAGCTCCGGGATGACAGCATGAACTCCAAACTTCCACGTGAGAACAAAGGCTCCCTTTTTTTTATCCTAACAGGATGGTGCGGAGGAAAATAAACAATAACAGGAAATAGTGACAACGCGCATACATGGAGTGCTTGGTGCAAGCCAGGCCCCGTTCTACGCACTTTCCCATCTTAAGTCTTTTATCTTTACAAAGACCCTAGGAATTGCCCCCTCTGCTGAGTGGTGTGACCTTGAGCCTCAGCTTCCTCATCTGTAAATGGGGTTAATAATAGCACCATGGGGCTTCCCTGGTGACGCGGTGGTTGAGCGTCCGCCTGCCGATGCAGGGGACACGGGTTCGTGCCCCGGTCCGGGAAGATCCCACATGCCACGGAGCGGCTGGGCCCCTGAGCCGTGGCCGCTGAGCCTGCACGTCCGGAGCCTGTGCTCCGCAACGGGAGAGGCCACAACAGTGAGAGGCCCGAGTACCACACACACACACACACACACAAAATAATAATAATAATAATAATAACAGCACCATGACCTCCTGCAACTGGCACACAGGGGAGGCTTGGTCAGGGTCACTAGTGACCACGCGCTCCCTGGGGAAGGCACTCAACGCCCTGAGCCTCATTCACAGAGCAAGGGCAGCAAACCTGCCTGAGCCACTCCATGTGACGTGCTTGTCACGTAGTAAGTGCTCGATAAACAGATGCAATTATGGGCAGAGTCAGCCCACAGTTTTCCAGGAAGCTCAGAACAAGCAGCTTTTACCTCCACGCTGCCTCCCAGGATCCAGAGAATGGCTCTGCTGCTCTCACAGAGGGAAAAGGGCCCGTGTGAGAAGCCATCACCTCCCCTCTCTCCCGGGGCATGTTGGAGCTAGCAGGTATTTACAATCCACCTCTAGCAGATGCCTCCTTTCTCCCAGGACCAGAGAGAGTCTTTGTTTTTCCCGAGGTCCCTCAGTGAAGAAAGTGAAGGCCATGATGGGACCTGGATGCCCAGCGCTGGGTCCAGGGCTCAAATTACACCACCAGCTGGGTGCTGACCAAAGATGCTACAGAGGAGCCTTTCATGAGCCCTGTCCCGTCTTACCCTCATGTTAAGCCCCAACTGGAGCTCTCTGTGCTGGGGCTTGATGCAGAGCCGGCTGGGAGCAGGCGATGGATGAGTGAATAGGTGCATGGAAAGATGAGAAGCCAGAAGCTAAAAGCCAAAGTCAGGGCTGCAGTGCTTACTGGCTGCCTGACTTTAGGTAAGTGACATTAGCTTCTCCCCTGCCTCTTTATCCATCTGTACAAGGGCAATAATAGCACCAACTCACTGAGTGGTTGCAAGGATGAAATAGTATCACGTATATAACAAACGATGTGTAAATAAACAACCCTCAATGCGTAAATAAAGTACCCTAAGTTAGTCTCAGATGTGGTTAACTCAACCAGAAAAAACCTGAACGGGCACCAGGATCTAATCTCAGGCTATCAGAGCTTAAAATACCCCCAGATCCACGTCAATCTTCCTCTCTCAACCAAAGAACATCAGCAGATTAAAAGACCACTTTGGGGGACTTCTCTGGTGGTCCAGTGGTTAAGACTTCGCCTTCCAATGCAGGGGGTGTGGGTTCGATCCCTGGTTGGGGAGCTAAGATCCCACATGCCATGGGGCCAAAAAAACCAAAATGTAAAACAGAAGCAATATTGTAACAAATTCAATAAAGACTTTAAAAATAGTCCACATTAACAACAACCAAAAAAAAATCTTAGAAAAAAAAAGCCTACTTTGTACCCAAGATCACGCAGGGCACTTTTGCTTAGAATCCTAACAGCTCTTAACATAACAAAACAAAAAATCTGAAAGATGTAGGTCTTTACTATTTTCTAAGTGAAGAAACTGCAGCCCAGCCAGTTACCCAGAGTGCCAAAGCCAATGAATGCTGGGACTGCCTTGCTCCAAACAACCTGCTCTTTCTGCTACCAAAAGGCAGCCCAGATTGATGGTTCAGTGTGGGCTCTGGCTTCAAACCTCCTATGTCCAAATCAAAGCCACCGCTCACCAGCTGGGTGACATCAGCCAAGTTGCTTAACCTCTCTGTGTCCCAATTTCCTTGTCTGTAAAATGAGAGTAATGCTACCACCTGCACTCCATAGCATCACTGCAAAGATTAAGTCGGTCACTCTGAGGAAAGTACATGGTAGATGCTGGGTAAGTGTACCTGTGTCACTGTTACATCACAGTACCTGGCCCGTAAGAGGAATCCAAAAATTTGTTTATAGAACAAATGAAGTTTCCTCTCTATGTTCCCATTGGTTGCCAGACACACTGCAAGCCTCAGACTCAATCTCTCTTTTTGGAACAATTATTCCTCCAAGATTCTGGAAATTTTCTGTTTTCTGCTTACACTGGGGGTGGCGGGGGGCAATGTTTGACGCTCATTCACGATAATTTATATTCTCATGTGAGCTGAAAGCACCTCTTGCTTCCCTCGGTGTGTTTCTGACATGCAGACGTGTCAGCACACGGCACCATCCAGCCCTGCACCTCCTCATCCTTTCACACCTGTACCTGGGCAGGCTCCGCCCCCCGACACCCTCTCTTCTGCACCTGGCTCACCCCTGGAGGCCAGCACCCGTCTCCACGCTTTTACAAGGCCTCCGTGACCACTCCAGCCTCAGCCAAGGTCACACGCCAGGGCTACATCTGGCCCACAGATGCACTTGGTTTGGACTGTACTCTTTTAAAAGATGTTTTAATTAATGGCCAGTGTTATCATCAAGAGACTGGTATAGACAAAGAGAGCGTAGTGAGGACCGGCCCTCCTGAAGTCGGCCTCAGCATCCGCTCCAAGGAAAAGGCTGGGTCAAACCAGCCCTAGATGTCTTCCTTCTGAAAACAGGAGAATCTCAGTGTGAGGGGCAGGGCTGCTCAACCCTGGGCACTCTGGCCTCCCCCGCCCCAAGACTACAACCACTCACACGCCTCCCGCCCATAACTGATCTCTCAAAAAATCCAGTTTGCTTGACTTTCAGAATATACCCCGAGTCCAACCATTTCTCATGCCCTCCACTCCCCGGCCCTGGTCCAGCCACAGTCCTGTCTCGCCTGGACCACTGCAGCGGCTCCCAGCCCGTCTCCGCGTTCCTTCCCCCAGGCCCCCCGGCGGCCTGTCCTCATCAGCAAGGCAGCCAGAGGGACCTTGCTGAAACCTAGGTCAGACCCGGTCTTCCTGGCCCCCACCTTCCTGCGAGTGAAAGTATTCAATGGCCAAGGCCCAAGCGCGCCCATCCTCTTTCCTCTGGGCCTCCACCCCCTCCTCCTCTGCCCTGACTCAGCCTGCCCCTCCCACGCAGGCGCCCTCTCTGCTCCCAGACCGCAGCCAGGGTGGCCCTGGCCGTCCAGGCCGCCGTGAGCACTCATCTCCAGAAACCCGGACCTTTTAATCCTTCAGGTCCTCCTTGGCTCAAATGCTACCTTCTCAGGAAGGCCTATCTGACCCACACCCAATTCCCCTCACCCTGGCAGCTTTCCCCATAGTACTTATCACCTTCCAACGTACTACTGAATTTTCCTCTTTATTAGATTTATTGTTTATCTCACCGCAGCCAGAACGTCAGCGCCACGGGGGCAGGAATTTCTGTCTGTTTTGTTCACGGCTGCGTTCCCAGCGCCTGGAAGAGTGCCGAGCACCTAGAAGGCGCTGGGTGGTGAATAATTCGAACAAACGAATGACTGAGCAAAATGCACCCCCGATGACCTCAGAACACGTACTCCTCCGAAGCTTGAGGGTCACTGTTTCACTCCTCTTCTCCTTTCCTTCTCCAGAAGGTCTCACCGAACCTCCTCTGTAGTTCTAAGCAAACGCAGCAGCCCTGATCAAGACAAATTAGCATCTGCAAGACCTGCTTCCTGTTTCATGGAGCCAGCCTCACCGAGCACAAAATTTTATTAGTCAATGGAAGCCAACACGCCCAGCCAATTGCCAGAAAAGCGCGGCTCCCTGTCACGACTCCAGTTTCGCCTGGTCAGGAGGAAACCCCATCTGGCTTCTTTCTCCCCTGTCTTAGATATAATTTAAAGTGAGTCGCAGAGAGTACAAAAGCCAAAATCCAACAGGATGAAAATCACTGCCCCGTAATCTGTTTTACGAGATGAAAGCTCGGAGACTTTACTAGCCTCCTCCAGGATGGGAAGGCGGTAACCTGGACAGGTGCGCCCCGGCCCCCCACTCTTCTCTCTGCAAAGCTCATTACTGTTCCCCAGGATGAAATCGAGATCAGGTTTCTGCATCTGCAAGGAATTTCTCCTAAAGGAACTGCCCATGTTTTTTCCATATGTCTGAACATCTGTTTGAAAGAATCAGGAGTATTGTCTTTGGAGGTGTGTGCTGTGGTTAAACAAACTCAGATTTTGACTACTTTATAACGAAAAGGATGGCTTTCCAATCCTTCTTTCAGTTGAAAACACGTCCCAGGGAGTGGTAAGAATAACGTTTATTGAAAGCCCCGGCACAAAGATGGATGAGGAAAATAATGAAGTGTCCTCTACCGGGAATTTCTATGCAGGATTATGGTTAAAGGGTCTGGAAGCAGCCAGGGAAAGGATTAAATGACAGGGGCATTATACAGGCAACTCTCAGCTGGGGTATTATGAGATCCCATAAGCTGAAGAGCTATGGAAACGCTTAAAGCCCAACCTTGCAAAGCTGCCTTTGAATGGCAGTTTTGTCCACCAAAGGACCACTGCTTCCTGTCCTGAAACAGAATGAGGAAATGATGGCAGGGTTCCACCAAAAGGCATGTGGCTCTTTCAAGGTGAATCAAGTGGTTCCCTTTCTCTGATCCCTACAGGTCAAAGTCACGTCAAAGAACTAAGATTCCCAGGCTCCTCAGAAAAAAACCATAAACTTGCTCTAGTTCCACGGGATTTAGAGCTTTATAGGAGAAATGTCCAGGGTCTGGCTGCGAACAGAGCTCCTTCCCTAACTGGACAATTCTTAGAAATCATATAAACATAGCCTCTCTCCTACCTCCCTTTCTACTGATAACCCTTAACGTAGCACCGTCCTTATTAACCCCCAGAGGCTATGAACTTGAGGATACTTGCCTTGAGCTAAATCTAACTCAAACTTTGATTTAGTAGCCAAAATATAAAAATCAGAAATTTTACATAAAAATTCAGATTCCTAGCTCCCCTTAGTAAAAACTGTGAAACCTGGCAACTTTGGTTCCCACATGGCATAACCAAGGGGAGCTGAGCACCAGCTGCCTCCTTCAGAGAAGGTACATACTGTGCTGTGCCCTACTCCCCACCACTCCCTATTGCTCCCTGCTTGGCCAAGGCAGTCATTTCCTTCCATCGTCTGGCTCCCACAAGCGCTCAGTTTGTAATCTTGTTTCTGCAATCACTTCTTTGGTTCTCTCCTGAGTCCACTGCTTCTAGAGAGATGCAGCTTGTTATTGAGGGTATGGGAAATAAATCCTTACAAGTGGATATGCACTAAGCCCTGTAGTGATGGCCTGAGCGTTAGAAAGTCTAGGACTCTGCTTCTGAGCTCCAGACTCATATACCCAGCTGCCTACTTGCCGTCATTGCTTGGACGCCCCACAAGCCCTTCCTAATTCTCTCACCCCAAAGTGAACGCGTAATCTTCCCCTAGGAAAATGACTGCCTCCCCAGGTCTTCCCACGTGGCACACGACAACACCCTCTACCCAGGCGCTCCTTCATCCCCCCACACCTAAGCCGGCACCAAGTCCCGAAGCTCACACCTTGGAATCCATCCCCTCCCTTCCCAATGCCACCTCCCAGTCCTCACCACCTTGACCTTCCAGCCGGCACTGCCAGAGCCTATCAAATTCGCCTCCCTGCTTCCTCCCGTAGAGAAGCCCACTCCTTAGAGGGAAGCCCAAGTGATCCCAAAAATATTAAATCAGAATCATCTTCCTCCCCTGCTCAAAACTCAGCACTCCCTTCCCCTTGCCCTGAAATACACCCAAGTTCCTCATCTTGGCTTATGAGTCCTGCCAATCATCACCCTCCAAGCTAAACTCAAGTGACACTGGCCCTCCTTCGGCTCCACAGACACACCAAGTTCTTCCCTGCCTCAGGACCTCCGTGTGTGCCGTGCCTCGTGCACGGAACACTCTCCCACCACTGCCAAAAGAGACAGAGACAGACAGAGGAAGGGCAACATTCCTCTCTTTGCTGGCTCAATCATCTGCTCCAGGCCCCAGTCGGTAAGTCACCTCCTCAGAGGGATCCTCCCTCTAAAGCAGGTCATCCAAGTAGTACTTTCTTGGCATGGTTTGTTTTGTCAAAGCTCTTACCACCACCTCCCGCCCCAAGTTGTGAATCCAACAGATGAACTCCTAATCAGCTGTCACGTCCTACCTTGGAGTCCAGGTGTCATCCCAGATGGCCCTCGTCCGGCCTCCCTGACACGCCCACATCTCAGCAACGGTCACGCCAACCATCCTGGTCTACTTGGCATATCCGGTGCCACTTGAACTACATCAGGGCAGGGACTGTGTCCATCTCACCCATCATTACATTACTGGCGCCTAGCACAGGGCCTGGCACACAGCAAGCCCTTGACAAAATGTTCACCGAATGAATGAGTCATGAGATCTGAAAAGCATTTAAGGTTTGGAACAAACTTTCCTCCAAGATCAAGTGACATTCAAGAGAGAGGAAAGAAAAAAGAAAGAAAAACAGCTGAACACGGCATATGCTTAAGATATGAAATTTTACATGTACAGAAGGAGAATGAAATGGTCATGTACTCATTTTATTTTCATATAAAGAGGAGCATAAAACCACTAGGCATGCAGAAAAAAAAAAGTGAAGTTTTATAGTGTGGCAAATAAAAAAGAGAAAGGAGAGGACCAATCATCGAGAGGGGGAAAAGTGAGCCATGGTACGGTACAGAAATAGAAACAGATGGAGAGATAAGGAGAGAGACAGTGATCAAGAAAGAAACCAGCAGAAGCATCTAGGCAAGGTACAAAACAGGGCTTCGCTGCTCTTCTGGGAATGAAAGGGCAACCCTCCAGATTTCGAAAGGGGTTTTCGCACCTACTTAAAGGTTAAGAGCCCTTGTCTTCTTAAAGTCCCCTCTTCTCTTCATTTTTCAAAGAAGTTTTTAAAAAACTGACTTCCTATGTTAAAAATCAGGGGTTAGCACATCTCGTTTTGAAGAGAACCCAATCTATTCAAATGACTTTTTTTTTTTTTTTTTAAAGACTTCACTTTGTGTCTTTTGAGGATATGGCTACAGATTTTTAAGTCATACGTTGAGTTTTCAAAGTTACGAACGAGAAGAGGGGCAGATCCTGGGGAGCTGTTGGAAGGAGGGGCGTGAACATCAAGCACAGTGTAGTGGGCATCCTCGGAACTGCACGTCCAGCCCATTCCCTTCTCTGGAACTTTCCACGGCCCCAGCCCCTGATGAATGGGTGAGCAGAGCCTTGCACTGCACGTGGCCTGACCTCTCTGGCCAAGCTAACTGGACCAGGGGGTGGCACCCTTCCCCCCCGCCCCAGGGCCAATTAGAATCTCCCTGAGGGTCAGGACTTGGGCTCCAACGAGCTGGTGAGGGGCTAGAACAGGGACAGCACAGAAAATCGATAGGCAGGAGGGCCTGGTGGGCATTTCTCCACCAGGACTTCCCTGCCTGGTGAGAATGAGGCGGCAGGGAAAGCTGGTCTGCAGAGTGATATGGAAGACGAGGAAAGCTGTGTAACAGGCAAAGCCAGACACCTGAATCCAAATCCTGAGTCCACCATTCAAGAGCTATGATCTTGCACAAGTTCCTTGACATCTCCCTGACCTAACTGTAACTGCTTCTTAGGGCTTTTTTGAGGATTAAATAAGCTAGACGGCACTTGGAATAGGGTCTGACATGCGGTAAACGCTCACTAAGTGTTAACTATTATTAGCATCATCTTGCTGAACTGTAAGTTCATGACGGTGAGGGTTTCTGGCTGGTTCGTTCATACCACATCCCAGAATCTAGAACCATGCCTGGTACATAGCAGTGCTCAACAAACGTTTGTTGAATAATCAGAGAACAAAGATACCACAAAGCCCCGAAAGGATAGACACCATGGACAGAGCCTCCTAAAGCTTCTCCTTGTTTCTTTCCTGCTTTTCCCATCTCGGGGTAAAAGCCAAACTCTCCCCCATGGCTACTCGGGCCCTGCCCGCTCGGGACCCCTCCTCTCTCCCTCTGGGCCCTCATAGTCTGGTCCCACTGGCTTCCTCAAGGTCCGCTGGCACAGTTTGCTTCCTCCTGCCTCTAAGCATTTGCACATACTGTTCCCTCTCTGCATCATCCTCCGCCCAAGTCTCTTCTTCAAGGAACTCTTACCAGGGAAATCCTCCCCCGCTACGCTGGCTCCTCCATTTTACACGCCGAGAGCCTCATGCACGTTTCCTTCCTGCCACTTGCCACAATTTGTAATTTTATCATTTGTATGATGATTTAGTCAATAACTTTATACCCCCTAGATCATGAGCTCCACAGAGAAGCTACCGCCGCTTCTCTTTTAGTCTTCATCGTATCTCAGCATCAGGCACAGCATATGGCAAAAGGCAGGTGGTCAACAGATACTTGCAGAATGGACCCACTTGTTGAATGGATTGACTGAGCAAAGAAATAAATCTTGGACTCATGCCCGTGAGTCCAGGTTCTTCTTGAGCTGAATCTCCTGACCTGATGATATGTTACCCCAGTAGCCTCCCCATATAATCCCCTTTTTCTAATCTTCTTTGAATGAGTTTCTCTCTCTGTTACAACCAAAGGCTTTGACCCCAGCACACACTAACAACCATCTCCAGGCCAAGAGGTTCCCATCCTAGAGCAGATAAGCCTTGATCGATAATGATATGAAGACTTCCTTTTCCAAAAACCAGTTTTCAAGCATGAGTAAATAGTACCAGACCAGCCCTACCACCATAAACAACTATAAAATAGGACAAAAGTTGATAAGTCAATCGCTTTCAGGCACTAGACAGCAGGCAGCATAAGACTGTGGTCCATGAGAGAAAGGAAACATAGGACGTGAGCCCATGTTCACTGCAGCTCTCTGCCTGGGGACGGTTTCCCTCCCATATACAGGGAGTGGAGTTCAAGCAGAACACAGTGGTCCTGCTCAGGTGGGGAGACAGAGTTCAGAGTTCCAGGCTGTAGAAGCAGCTAGGATCTGTGGGTAAAGCGTCAGAGAGGAGGAAGGTGCTAGGGGAGCTCCCCAAGTCCTTGGCCAAGGGCTGGGCTGGGCTGTGTAAGCACAGGGAAAGAATGTGCCGAGTTTATCAGAGAGAGGCAGCTATGGGGTAAAAAGGGAAACAGAGAGACTAGAGGTTGAGCAGGGCTGGAGTATTGGAATTCCAGCCCACCAGAGAGGAGTGACCTCCCCACAAAGCATCCAAAAAGACTAGGCCTTAAGAGCAAGGTCATGCCTTAGAGTAAGGGCTACTTTAGACCTGCCCTAACATGGTCTAAAACCTAGCCTCAACTAGATCCACAAAAGAAGGAATTTGGTGGCTAAGCCCATGAACCTGAAGGACATGGGGAACACCGTGGGCTTTCCAGAGGTCTACCTTAACAAAGGGTAAAATCAAGCCTATAAAAGTTCAATGTGATCAGCCAGTAACTGAACTACCTTTAGAGGAAGATAACAAAATCAAGAGTCTCTACCAATGTCCAGTACACATCATCATCACAATGTCAGCATACAGTCAACAATTACTAGACATACAAAGAAATAGTAAAATGTGACTTGTGGTAAATGAAAAGAAGCAACGAATGGAAACAAAATCCCCAAAAGGCTGTGATGTTAGATTTAGAAAAAGCAACTGCCAGGATTTATAAGCTCCTAATATTATCATTAAAGTCCTTAACCAGGTATATACACTCAAAGCTACCTGTGAAGATTTTAGGGTTAGGGGTTTGTATGTTTGTTTTTTGTCTGAACTGTACTTGTGTCATGTAGTTTCAGGGGATGCTCAAGAATCTGCATTTTTAATAACTACTCTAAAGGGTTTTGAGGCACCATCAGATTCTTATCATAGAATACTTTTACTTTAAGGCAAATTTAAAAGAGTTAAATTAATTTAAATATATTAAAGGGCTGGTTAATTGAGTTGGTTGGTGGGCACCAGTCAGCAGTTCCTGGTTAACCAGACTATACAATCAAGAATATTTCAACTCAATATTTTGGAGGAAAAATACAGTTCTCTACTTATTTTGAAAAAAAAAAATCTGAGGTTAAATCAAAAGCCACAGACATAAAAGATAATGATTAAGGAAAAACCAGGAGGAAATGCTCAGAGTATAATGTAAAGTGAAAAAAAATCAAAGTACAAACTACTATAACATCAAGTATAAAAATGTACAGTGATAGACATTGCCATGTTTATGAATAGAAAAAAAGGCAACAGGAAATATATCAAAATGCTAAAATAGTTATTTTAGGTATTTGACTCTGTGTAGTTTTAACTTTTCCCCACTTTTCAATATATTGATTTTCCTCAATGGACTCTCATCTGAAATTTAAACACAAAATGATGGCTTCAGAAACCTTCAATACAGAAACCTCTGCAAAACTCTAGTGGTCTCTCAATCAGAAACAGAAGGAAGAAGAAGCTTGAGCATGAATATCATTTCTATCCTTATCCAGCTCAGTAAGACTTTTGTCTATGGCTTCTGAGTAGCGGGATTAGCCTCTGATACTCAGTCTCAAATTTCCCATCCCTCAGAGGAATAAGAGGCTAAGACACATACCTCAACCTAATAAGCACCAAGCAGTAGCTCAGCAGAAGTAAATCACCCGGTGATAAATGAGGACGCAAAAGGAAGAGAACTCAAGGCCATACCTGAACCACGGGGTGGCCTCCGGTCGGAGCTTTGACAGCCCCTCGGCTGCCTTCCGTCTCGTAGTGAGCTCGGTGATGTGGCTTGGGCTGCACCTCGATCCTCAGCTCATAGGAGCCTGACTGGTGCGAGAGTGGCCACTCAAGTGGTGGGAGGGATGCAGTCACTGGGATGCTGAAGGAGGAAACAGAATCAGTCATGTGTACAATAAGTCATATCCTGTCAACCTGTACAATAAACATAAATGGTCCCTTTTCTGAAAATCATGTCCAATGGGCATATGATAGTGTTGGCTGCTGGGAGGCATACATTTCTCAGACATGATAGGTAGGGCTCTTCACAAGGTAGAGATCTTTTTCATTCTCTTTGTTTTCTCTTCCATCTTGATGAAGACAGAATGACTGACATCTCAGTTTATGAAGCTAAGTTCATGATATGATTGTTCTAGCATGTTCTGAACCACTGTAACTTCTTTTCCTCTGGAAATTTTGAAGAATATCACCTCTCACCTCTAAAGAACACCCCCCTTCTCCAGGATGTTTTTCTTTTCCAAAGGAGTAAGTGTGGGAGAAGGAACACTGAAATAGAAATCAGGGGCCCCACTGTGTCACTAACTTGCCGTGTGACGTTAGGTATGCAACTTCATCTTTCTTATCCTCAGTATCCTGTAACCACAAATGGACTAGATGACATCTGAGAGTTTTTCTAGCTCTTATTTCTATGTCTGATGTCTCAATTAAAAGTAAATTTAGGGAGAGGCCATTCCCAGTCACAATCATTACTTCTTGGGTCAAGGGTAGAACATCTAACCACAGAGAGGTGTCTGGTTTTGGTATGGATGAGCCAAACCACTCAGACTTCCTACAATTAAATGAGGAGTAAAGGTCAAGAGCATGACTGGAGTTACACACCCAAGTTCAAGTCCCAGCTCCACCTCTAACTACCTGTGTGACTTAGAGCAAATGCCTCTATCTCCCTAGGCCTTAGTCTCCTTCAACTGTGAAATGGGGATACTGAGATCATATAAAGAGCTTAAGCACAATAACTGCTCAATAAATATTAGCTATAATTATTTTTCCATGTAATATAGTGTATATTTCAAATAAATAGTTACTTCCTGTAGACGACCTGACTACAGTATTAATAGTATCGGATATGTATGCTTTGGCATCTGAATTCGTAAAATCTTCGAGGGCAGGACATTAAGTCTCATTTTATTATACAGTCTCAACCCTACCCAGCACACACATCAGGTACTTGATATGAGGTTAGAATTAGGTCATTGAAGAGGTTAATGAAGTCCTGACAATCTATCTAGACCATTCACTCAGAGCCCAAGAGAACCTAAAGACACCTTCCCAAGATCACAGAGCAAGACACAGCCAAGGCTCCAACTTAAGTCTCTTGACTCCCGGTCCAGTGCTCCTTCCACATCTCTACACTGTCTCTTATCTTATTAATTTATTTTAAATAGGCCCAAGAAAATATCTCATTGATGGAATGAGTCTAGAGCAATGCCTGACATTTGCTAGGTCGTCAGTGAATATTCAGTGGGTGGGCGGACGAATGAATGGAAGGATAAATGGATGAATGAACAAGCAGTTTCATTTCAAAGAACACCCATATGTTCAAAGTAGCTTTGAAGTTGCAAATGCATGGATTTGTGTCACTATGACCTGATTTTTCACATGCAGGAGAAAACATTAATCTAATCAGGACAGTCTTTCCTTCTAAGCCCAAAATTGCTAGAAGCTAACATTATCAACTGGACTTAATTAAACATTTGCAGTGAGGCCAATTCTATCCCCTCTCTCTTACAGCAATTCCAAGGGGGGAGTGGAGGGGGGCAGCAGCCCCACAAACTCCATCAGTGCCAGAGCCGAACTTGAACATACAATCCATGGAACTTACAATTCCATCCTCACTATGCAAGCAAATATCCAGCCCTTCTTTATACCCACATTGCCTCCTGAAGCCCCTTTAACTCTGAAGTCTCAGGTGTCTAAAGTGCCTTTATTTCTACCTTAGTTACAGTTACAGTTCCAAGATGCCTTCAAGCTTCTGTCTACATCCAAGGTGCCATATGTGTTAAATACTCTTATTCTCATGTATGCAAGTTAAAAGTTTCTAAAGTTAGCAAAATAAGGCTCATTAAAAAATCACTCCACCCCTGTATGAATCAAAACATTTGGTGAGTAGAAGATTCAATGGAATATCCCTAAGTATCAACTTCTAATTTTGTTTGGTTCTGGAATAGGTGTTTGACAACCGAAATATATAATCTTAAGACTCAGACCATTGGAGCCAGTCTGACATCCTGCATTTGAATTCCAGCCCCCTGCTGAGTTAGCCACACTCCCTGAGATAAATATCATCGTGAGACTTCTTTGAATGCCCTGTCTTCTCAATCAAATAGAAAATTCTTGCGAATAGCTCACTGGCTGGCACAGGTTGGCACTTGCTAGGGACTTAAGGACTCTAACTCATCAGAACCTCTCAGATCAAGCCACATAATGGAGAGGGAAGAATTTTATATACAATAAAGTCTCAGATGAATGCCTCACAATCGTATTTTATATTAATGTTCCTCCTCACTCCCAAATAAGTCATGTTTTAGAGACTGATCAAGAAGTTGACCAGAAATAACAAGGAGTCAGGAATCTCGAATTCTGATTTCCAACTTGGTCATGAACTAGCTGGGTGCTGATGGGCATATCACTTCACCTCTCTGAGCCCCAGTTTCTCAACCTGCACCAGGCATTGATCTTGATCAGCATTCCTAAGGTGGCTCCAGGAAACTTTAGTCTCAGAACTCCATGGTCAGATGGCCTTTGAAATCACCGCACATTCTATCCACAGCGGGGAGCGGCCCCTACACAAAGGTATCTATTAAACTCTATTAAACCCAGAAACTCCTTTCCTTAAGGGACTGACTGACCTATGATGGCACTAGTGTTCTCAGAACCTGCTTTGGAGGAAACATCAGACCAGAAGCTCCATTCAGTCCAGTTCGGTCGGGGTTGGGGGCAGGTGGGCGTGAGGAAGCCAGGCCCAGTGGACAGGGCCCTAGGCTACTCTCAACCCCACTCAATCAAAACAGCTCTACGTTACCTATTTTGGCATTCAACATTTTATTTGAAAAGAAGAGGCTTCCATTTGCTAAAAGCAAATAACACTTTGAAAACCATTGGGATAATGGGAATAGCATAAAGCTTAGATTCTTCACCTAATAAAACAGATAAAATAATCTCTGCTCCTAATCTGTGTACCTCATTTTCCTTATTATCAAAATGCAGATAAATATATAACCAAACCAGGTTTATGTGAGAATAACATGAAATAATCCAGAGAGAGTACTTAGAAGTGTGCCCGGCACACAGCTAGCATCCTGAAATGTTGGTGATTATTACTGTCACTATCATCACTCTAACAGCTATTGGGGACTCAATCTCCTAGCACACGGCTCATCAGTGGGGAAGCAACAAAGTGCTTCCTCTATAAGGATAAGATTCCCTGATAACAATAAGTTGTCTCTTTCATGAGCTCTTACCTATGTAGGTTCTATGCTAAGAGTTTGATATATATTATCTCACCTAAACCTTAAAAAAACAAACAAACAAAAAAAAACATGCGGTAGGTACTATTATTATTATCCTCATCTCACAGGAAATGAACCAAGGCCCAGAAAGGTGCTCAATGAGAATGAAGGTCCTGATTGATTAGCAATGTCTGCCCTGGGCACGGCATCAAGAAGGTGCTCAATGAGAAAGAGGGCCCTGCATGATTAGTGATGTCTGTTATGGGCACAGCAGGATGGCAGCGGCAGACATGCCCATGATCACACAGCCAGTGAGTGGCAGAGCCAGGACTCAGATCCATCCCTGGAGACCCCAAGCTTACATGCTGCTATTCATGCATCTCTTCAGCTTGCCAAGATTTTAAGCTCCTTGAGGATTAAGGCTCCCCCATTTTTTGAAGACCTCCGTATCACTGACTGCAATACTGAGGCACATAGCAGATGCCAACAAACATCAATTCCTCTTATAATAAGATAGCAAATTCCATGTGTTCAGGCTTGCTTTGAGTTTACTAGAACATCAGCTCCACGAAGGCAGAATTTTTTTTCCCATTTTGTTCACACAGGTCTCCCCAACACCTGTAACAGTGCCTGGCACATAGTAGGTGTTTGATAAATACTTGTTAAATAAGCAAATGCATGAATGAGCTCAGTGTCATATGAGCAATCACATGCATCCTATGACTGCATCCTCCTAACAACCACCCAGTAAGTCAGGGACATTTACACCCATTTTACAGATGGGAAAACTGCAGCTCAGAGTTTTGTTTTGTTTTGTTTTCCCAGAGAATTTAACTTCCTTTTCAGGGTCTGGCAGCCAGTAGATGGAGAGCCAGGATTTAAGGCCAGTCTAGCCAACTCTGAATCCCATGCTCATAACCAGAAAACCTTCTCTTAAAACTGGACCATGGAATAAATCGTTTTCAAAGCCTGACTCACCTGCAGATGGGAATGGCGGGCACCAGCTGCTTGGGCCAAGTTGGTGGCACCAGCAAGATAGACTCGGGGGCTGAGTTCCTCCTCTCCTCCTGCTCGCAGGGCCCCAGGAACTCCACGGCTGGGTAGATGTGGCGGGGCAGGCCAGCCTTGGACGGGGCGGTGGACACCGGCGACGGGTCGGGGCTGGTCTTCCACATCTTGGAGGGGATCCCACAGGGCGAGTCGGCAGCGAGGCTGTTCAGGGCATCCATGAGGACGGCAGAGCCAGCCGTGGGGGGGTACCCGGCAGGGGCGCCGTCGTCCCGGGGCTGCGGCGAGGGGCTCCGCGAGCGCTGGGGTGAGGCTCCGGGCAGCGGGGCAACCAAGGCCCCAGTGCACGAATGCCTCCGCTTGGTACCAGGCGACGAGGAGCGGGAGGCCGGACGGGGCACGGGCGAGTGGCGGCCCAGGCAGCTGTCCTCAGCGAGGCCGGTTCGAGGTGACATTATTGGCGAGGTTCTGGGGGAATAATGAGCAGGGATGTTTTGAAACTGGGGACACAGGTCGTCGGGCCCGCCGTTATTGGGCGAGACGCAGGGCGAGGTGTAGGGGGAGAAGGTGTCGGAAATGAAGCTGGCAGAGGAGCCGCTGCTAGCGGGGCTCAAGCAAAGCGGCTCGCGGTAGCCCTCGAAGCCGGGCACGGGCAGCGTGAACCTCGGGCTGGCGGCCACCCCCGGCAGGGGCGGCTGCTCGACCAGGAGGCCAGTGTCTCTCACGCGGAAGGGCCCCCCTGCCTGCATCAGTTCGTGGGATGGAGTGATCTCGATCCGAGGGCTCAGGCCCGAGGCCCCCGCTGGCTTGGCAGGGCACAGAAAGTTCTGGGGCCCTACCCTATCCGGCTCTCCCAACCGGCGGGAGGGCTCGCCAGAGAGACTGGCTAGGGGGCTGTATGGCTTGAGGCCATAGTCCAGGACATCATCGGGGTATGCGAGTCCGGAGGGTGGGCTGGCGACCTTATGTGCATTCGGTTCTTCTGGAAAGAGAAGGGGGGGAGGGAGGGGTCTTTTTAAGCCTCTAAAACACAACTCCGGATGCAGAGCAATCACAGATTGGGTTTTGTCTCCTGTTTTTTTTTTTTGTTTTTTTTTTAATCCCCACCACACCAAACCCCAGAGCTAGAAACTCCTTCCCTCACAGAAGGAAAGTGAGGCCACTTCATCCCAGATTCCGTGAACGGAGAGATCAAAGAGGAAGGAGTTTAGTGCAGGTGCACGAGCGCAGCTGGTCCAAGCCATGCAGCAGCAGCCAGAGACCTGGCTGGCTGGCTGGGCTAACGGCTTCCAAACTTTTGTTTCAGTGCGACCCTTAAAAGAAATGTGATTTTATTTCACAATGCAGTTCACACCATCATGTTCACTGGCAACTGAAACAAAAGCTTCCCAAAACAATACTTACCCTGCCACGTATGATGCACTCTTATCTATCCTCCTGTCTGGGGTTATTTTGTTTAAATTCTGGTCATAACTCATTAAACAGATTTCCTGTCCCACCAGTGGGTCATGACCCACAGTTTGAAAAACACTGACCTAGGCCCATCTGCTCTTTCTACCTGTATGATACAGCTACCAGATTCAGGGGGAGGCCACAGCAGCTCTGGAAACCGTGAAGCTCGGGGTTCAAATCCCAAATGTTTATGCCCACGTGTAAAAAAGTGACTTTATTTACCACCAGGACTCCTGAGCCATATCTCATCTTGTGCCATTTTACAGATGAGGAAACTGAGGTCCAGGGAGGGGAAGAGATTCACCCAAATACAGAATGAACAGGATTAGAAATCCCCCAGGAGAGCTACTTGGCCCCCAAAAGACAGAGCCATAGCTATAGAGCCTCCCAAACTAGTAAAATCAGTGGATACAGAATGATCTAATTTTTTTCTTTAATCGTGGCCACTTAGCTCAGGCTTCTGCTGCCACCTCGAAAGAACCCGTGGCTGGAGAGTGAGATTAGTGAGGGAACTAGCTACTTGTTCCCACCATCCCACACCTCGCTCCTCCTGCCAGCTCCCCAGCTCAACAGAGGCCCCTCCACCCTCTCTGTCGTTACTTGGGTCAGCCTCGACTCTTCTCTCATGACCTTACATACATCCAATCCATCGGCAAAGCCTGATCGCTCTATTAAAACGTGAACCAAATTCATGTGTCACCACCTCCCGCCACCCTCTCCCACTGGGACTGTTGCCGTCACCTCCTCCCTGGTCTCCCCATTTCTACACTCACCCTCTATGGTCTGTTCTCCACGCAGCCGTCTATTGAAATGTCCATTGTAAAGTGAAACCCACTTTAAAGGCTTCCCTAGATGTCCCCACGACAGTCCTTAACACACTCGTCCCCTAGCCCTGGCCTGTCTCACTACTCCCACCCTCCCCACTTTTCCCCAAGCTGACTCAGCACCAGCCCTGCTGACATCCTCACGATTCTTCAAGCAGCTCCTGCTGTGGAGCTCCCTCTCCCTAGAAACTCTCCCCCCAAGATCTTCACCTGGCTGCTTCCCTTAATTCCTTCACATGCCTGCTCAGTCAGCAGCTCCTTAGACAGGCCCATCTAAAGGATCATCTCCATCCCCACCCCTGTGTCATTCTCCACCCCATTTCCCTGCCATCTTTTCTCCAGTGACACCTGTTAGCAGCTCACATCACATCAGATATTATCTGTTTAGAGAATCACATGCTGCTAGATCAGAGGCAGGCAAACTACAGCCCCTGGACCAAAGCTGACCCACAGATTGCGTGTGTAAGTAAAGTTTTATTGGAACAAAGCTGCTCCTATTTGTTTACACATAGCCTGTGGCTGGCTTTTGCACTCTAACAGCAGAGCTGGTTGGTGCACACAGGTGATCCTCCACTTCCTCGGTGCCCTTTCTGGGCCATCCTGGAGTAAGTGCTATCTGATTTAGCTGAGCTGATCTCATAGGGTGCAGGTGGTGCCCCACTCCAGGTGAGAGCCCAGAAATGGCTTCCCACAGCTCCTAGGATCAAGATAAACAACCTCAACTAGGTCAGCCCGGTTGAGCCTCTGCCTGCCCCTCTAGCCTTGCCTCTCTCTACCCTCTCCCCTCTCCTGTCTCCTGTCTCCCCGGACTCCAGCCAAACTGGCTGTCATTCTCAAAAAATGCCAAGCTCCTTTCTGCCTCAGGACCTTTGCACTTGCTGTTCCCTCTGCTCAACAACTCCTCCCCCACCCAGCCCTCTTCGTAACTAAAACCGCTCCTTCGCCGAAGCTTGGCTAAAGTGTCATGTGCTCTCAGAAGTCCTTCTGACCTTCTTGATGAGATCAGACCCCACTCACACTGCCCTGCTCTGCTCCACTGCAATTCTCACAATTCTAATTCAGTAATTCTGTAGTTACTTGTTGATCATCTGCCTCTCCCCCAACTCCCAGCCCCACCTCCACCAATCAGTCAATTCCATGAGGACTCTCTCACCACCCCACCCCCCGCACTGTATTCCTAACGACCGGACAGGACCTGCCACAAAGCAGGCCCTCCAAAAATATTTGTCGGTCTGCTGAATAAAGCATGAAATATTTAAACTACTCCTCAAAGATGCTAACATCCAAAACAAACGGTAGAAAGACCTAACCGTAAGAGAGGGTGATTTGGTAATATCTATCTAAATTCCAAACACACGTATACTTGGAACCAAGCAATGTCACTTTTAGAAATTTATCCAGCACATGTGCAAAATCAGGTATGCATAAGTTTAGTCAGTCCAGCCCTGTTTATAATCCCCAAAGACTGGAAGCAACCTACTGTCTATCAGCTGGGGATGGGTTAAATTCTGTCATTCACATAGTGAGATACAATACAGTTACAAAAAGGGTTGAAAAGGTTCTTTTTACATTGATATAGAGTGACCACAAGATACTGTTAAAGGTGCACACAGTATGCATAGGATAGAAACAGAGGGTGAGTGTGTACACACACACACACACACACACACACACAATGCTTATGGGTACACAGGCTTTCCCTGGAAGTTACAGGTAACAGCGACTTCCTCCAGGGAGAAGAGCTAAGTAATTAGGGGCAGAGGCAGAAAGGAGACTCTGATTCCTGTACTACATTGAGAATAGAAAGATAATTTCCAAAAGGCACATGTTTTTACTTTATTTATTTTAAAGGCGGGGGGTGGGGGGGAGGTGGTTGTGACATAACGTGATATATAGCAATGACACCTGGTTTAGGAAGCAGGAAATTGCATGCTAGTCCTACTCCGCCACTAACTAGCTGTGTGACCTTGGAAAAGTCCCCCACCCACTCTAGGTCTCAACCTCCTCATTTGTAACCGGACGGCGTTAAACCAGATCAGTCTCCTTGGCTGCTTCTGGCTCTGACGTCCTTTCATTTTTCTAACTAGAGTCTGTAGGGTCTAGGGTTCTTGTAAAGCTGCAGTTCAATATATATTTGTACTTGTGCCTGCGTGTGCGCGCGCGCGCGCACACACACACACACACACACACACACACACAGAGCCTTCCTGGCAGGTAACAAAGCATAGATTTTTAATCTAGGAAGAGATCCAGGTCAAATCCATGTCCGACAACATTCTGATAATCCATTGCCCTGCGAACCAGCAAAACAAAACACAGAAAGCCTCTTAGCAAAAATTCCGGCCTTATCAGAAAAACTGCATTACATCTTATCAGAAACACCCCCTGGGGGCTGATGTGAAAGTCACAGAAACTTTTTGCCATAAAAACACACATCACTCACACTCCCGGGAAGCAATGAAAAAGAGAAAGGCCAGTTTGCTGAGCAAAAGCATTTAAAGCATTTACATTGGTTTTAATTAATCCAAGCAGCAGAGTTTCTTTTTCTTTTCTCTCCCCAAGATTTTGAAAGTTTACCCACAAGCAAGTAATATGGAGGTAATTTATAATCATTTAATTCTCATTCCCCTGGGTATTTGACAGTAATTATCACAGACAAAAGGCTCATGATTAAAATATTTCTTTAAGTAGCTAGGATTCTTCACTATTTCTCCATAAACAACTGCCACCCTTGCAGATAGCTCCCTCACTGTGCCCACACAGCACTGGGCCAAGTTCGTTTCATCTCAGAAGTACCAGATTCTCTCAGAAGGGTTTCCAAAAAGCTTGCTTTTCTTACCACTTGCATGATCTTTGCTACATTCATGTACCACCAGTGAATATTATTCACTTAATATTTCTATTTAAATTCGTTCACATATTACTTTCTTTTTTTTTTTTTTTTTTTTTACGGAAGCTTTACACCCATGCCACAAATGGAAAATCAGTGTCACCTCCATAAATAGAAGGTACATATTACCTTTTTTTTTTTTTTTTTTTTTTACGGAAACTTTACACCCATGCCACAAATGGAAAATCAGTGTCACCTCCATAAATAGAAGGTACGGTAAAACTACAATCAAAATAAAAGTTACTAAATTCAAGCGAGATACTGTTGCTAGCCAAAGGCTCTGAGCCTGAGGCCCACTTTTTTTCCTCCTTGATGCTCTTTATTTAAATAAGGTATCATTTATACGTACAGATTTTGAGTGCAGAGTTCAGTGAGTTTTGCCAGATGTTCTACACCCTTGTCACTACCACAATCATGACGCAGGACATTTCCACGACCCCAGAAAGTCTGCCTTTTTTAAAGCTGGAATTGGGGGAGGAAACAGCAAGTATCAGAAAGAAAGGTGTTAAAGACACAGTAGCACCTGACGGAGGCCTCACTCCTGACTCAAGAGAAGGCGCCCTGCCAAGGGGATGACCCGCGTATGCAATGTACTCATTGGGGCGGCCCGTGAAACCATCCCACTCGCCGTGCGAGGTACCCAGCCCACACTCGAGGCATCAGGATTCCGAAAGAGGCAGAAGGTGGAGGCAGAGATGAGGGATTCAGAGGTTGCTGCTCTCCGTCCTCTGTGCCTCCATGCTTTTGCACATGCTGTTCCCCATGCCCAGAACACCCTTCCATACCTCCTGTCCTCACTTTTCCTAGCAAGCCACTATTTGTCCATCAAGATTTCACTTGGCCCACCTCTTCCTAAAAGCCCTCCCTTGGCTGGATCAGACACTACAGACTCTGTAGTGTTGCCAGAACCTCAAGAGTCGTGTAGTGAAGTCTATCAAGTATAGATTCACTTGTCTGTCTCCCTACTAGACAGTGAGCTTTTTGAAGGCAGATAAAGGCCGATGATAATAACAACGACAACAGCGGCAGCAACAGCAGCTAACATGTGCTGAGAATTTATATGCCAGGCTCTGTTGTAAACACATTACATGTAGTAAATTACTTAATTCTCACAACCTATGAGATGGGCACTGTTTACTCCCCTTTTATAGATGGGTTAACTGAGGCACAAAGAGGTGAATTAACTTGCCCGAGGTCTCACAGCTTGAACCCAGCAGACCTGAGACCAGGGGTTCTCAACCTCAGAACTACTGACACTGGGGGCTAGAGACTTCTTTGCTGTGAGGCTGCAGGATGCTTAGCAGCACCCCTGGCCTCTACCCACTAGATGCCAGTAGCATCCCCTCCCCTCTCTCAGTTGTAACAACCAGAAGCATCTCCAGGCATTGCCAAATTTCTCCTGCGAGGCAGAATCACCCGCAGCTGGGAACCACTGCTCTAGGCCCTACAGTTCCAGGCCCTGCACGCAGCCGAGGCCCAAAAGAATGCTGGGAGCATCCATCCACGAGTCAAAGCTGAACTGATTCAGAAATGGGACATCTGCTCCCCGTCAGCCCTAGCAGGTATATCATTTCTGCAGCAGACATCTGAAAGTCGAATTATCATCGCCCTTCCTTCCGTCAAGTTCCCAGGTGCTCACCCCAACATCTAGGCCCCGTGAATATTTGGGGAGATCTCTGGCCACTCTCCAAAACCGCAAGACAAGATTGCTGGGGCGGCCAGTCCAGCCCCACCCTGGCAAGGCGTCTGCACTGAGGTCCAGGTCTCGGTCCATACACAGTGCTAGGGGGCCCCAGCTCCACGGCTTCACCCCTCTCCCCCCACCCCCACCTGGCTGTGTGACCTGGGGTACCTCTGAGTCCTCGTGTATAACACAGTTGCTGAGGTTGGTGACAATACCCACCTGATGTTTCACCTTATCCACCTGAAGCCCAAAACACACAAAATAAACACTCAGTAAATGGGGCCTTCCAGTATACTCGTATTATCCTTATGGAAAGAACGATCTTCTAAGTGAAAATTCTCCCCTTGCTCTGCTTTCGTTGCCTTATTTTACAACTTGAAAGTGTGACACACGCTGGCCCCCAAGTGCCTTCAAAAGCATTAAAAAAAAAGAAAAAGGGAAGAAATTTTTATAAAAATAAAAGGGATTGGTCAGCACTTTGGGAATTCTCTTTTTCTGCTAGCCTTCAGAAAATATGTGGAGTAGGTAAAGAATGCCTGAACACCCCCTCCACTCCATGCTTTGTACTCCCTCTTCTAGGGTACCTGGGAGCTGATCAACTAAATCTTACTAAAATATTAGTGACACAGTGAGCTACTTGCAGTAACAAAAATGATTCTCGCTAACACATCTCTACCATATACTTTATACCAAGAACCACTATGTATGCATTTAGCATATACTAATGTTTGTCTTACAAAAGGCCTACGAAGCAGGTGAAAGAGTTTCCTCATTTTATAAATGGGGAACGTGAGGCTCAGAGAGGGTGATTAATTTGCCCAAGGTCACACAGCTTCTAAGCGGCGGAGCCAGATTCAGCCTCAGGCAGCCCACCCAGCTCCTCCACCCGCATAACACATGAAAGGGGATATTTCCTGGATGGTGCTGATACCGTAACTCCAACACATAGAAATGAGATGTCCCCAGAACAGGAACTGCTCTGGAGCCCCATCATGAGGTAGGCCGCCCTAGACAACTAAAGACACAGATTCCTTTCTTCTGGAATATTCACAATCCCTCCATTTGCCCCAGAATTGAGTCAACTATTATTTAAAAATCCCACTCAGGCCACAAGGAGCTCTCTGCCAGTGCCTGCCCTCTTGGAGCCTCTGGCAGGCCTGTTGCTCACCCTTAAGGACACACGGCCAAGTCTGAGACAGCCGCCAGCGCCAACTCACCAGCCAACAGATTGCTTTTGAAAAAAGGAACAGCAAGAGAACATCTTCTCTGCCTAGAACTACAGGCCGGTGGAATTTTCAGGAAGCAGAATAGAATGACCAAAATAGAAACCCAGCTAAGGAACCTACGTGAGGCATCTGTCCTTTGGGGAAGGGGGAAGGGGGAAGGGACTGCACGAACCAGTGCTCTCAGGCTTGAACGGCTCGGAGGAGAGAAGCCAGGGCAGGGCCTGGAGGCCAGACGCCTCTCAGGCGGGCAGCAGGGCCCCAGAGCTGCGGTCCATCCCTGTCTGAGGTGATAGACCCACCGCTCAATGAGCTCACACCCCAAGGTGGTGTGAGCTCCGGGCCCTGGGTTTGAGACATCACAGTCTGTTGCCATGGCTGCATTAGGATGCCACAACCTGGCACTGTACATGTGCAGCCAGAGGACGGGGTGGGGGGGGGGGATGGAGGGAAGGAATCCAGCCTCCCTCCATCCCACTACTCTCATAACCCCCTCTGTGTTGGGGGCTGCAGGAAATGCCAAGAGGAGCAAAAGGTGGATGGATTTTTCATCTGGCAGCTTGCACCACCTATAGGAAAGACCTTCTTTGAAAAGTTACAGATTGCGCTTCAAGTAAAAAATTCAGCACTTAGCAAACTTTCCAGAGGGCCCCCCATGCCCCTACTGCCCCCACCATGCACAAACGCCGAACAGTAACTGGATTCCCAATCAATGAACCGTGTGTATTAATAATGACCGAGAATCAGGTTGTCACACCCATCATTCACAGATGACATATACAGAAGCAGGGCATGAGAGGTGAGAAATTCCATCCAGATAAGTCAGGTCCAGAAATGCCAGAAAGGGAAGAAAGGCAGTTTACCATCCTGTCTCGTCAACGTGGAACCACCACTAGAAAAAGCCACCTTGAACGCTATGCTCTTTGCTGACCTTGCCCCAGCTAAGGCAGCTGTCTGCCTTCACCAGACAGGGCAGAAAGGAGGGCTCGGTTCTGCCTCCCAGGCAGCCTGCCATGAGGCCAGGCGCCTGGGACACAGGATCCAGGACCCGGGACAATTTGCAAGCACCGAGCCTTACAGACTGGCTACTGGCATGGCTGTTTGCAAAAACACACGCACCCGCAGGCTGACACGTATTCCTTTTGGAGAGAACCAGAGAAATGTATGGAATCTGCAACCCATGTGCCTCAAGGTCAGCTTTTGGATGGGGGCAGCAGGGCCCAGGCATCCGGCAGACCTGGGACCTCACCTCTGTCCTCAAACTGGGATAGAAAGAACCGGTTGCAAGTCATTCCATGGGGCCCTCGTGCTTTTAAGAAGCTCAAAGACCTTCCTATTTCTATTCGTTCACTGCGCCTCGAGCTTTCCCGTGTATCGCCTCTCTCTCTGGGGTTTACAAGCACCCTGGGAAGCCGGAACCATCAACTCCTCTGTGTTACAGAGGGGGGCCCTGAGACTCAGGGCCGCGAGGATTCACCCAAAGTCACAAAAACAATCAGGGGCAGAGCTGGGGTTCAAACTGAGACATCATGTAAATGCATTCAAATGCACAGATATTAGAAGTACACCTCGTGCCTTTTTACAAATGTATGCACCGTGTAGCCACCAATCAAGATATAGAATGTTTCCATCCTGCCAGAGGATTCTCTGGTGGCCACCCCCAGCCAATAACCCTCATTCAGGGGGACCCGCTCGCCTGCCTTCTCTCACTATAGCCTGGGTTTGCCTGCTTTGACCACTGTATAAATAAAACCGTACGAGAGGTACACGTCACAGTTTTCCTCAACCTTATGTCTGAGGTTTAACCATGTCGTATGCAGCTGCCGTTTCTTTTGCATCTCTGTGTAACAGTCCATCAAATGATGACATCAGACTTCACTTGTCTGGTCACCTTGCCATACTGCCTCCGTTTCTCAAGAAGACAGCCATTTGAGATTGAACTTGTGCTTCAGGGAGATCCGTCTCTAAGAAAAGACAGTCTCTCCGCGTTTGTCACGCAGTGCTCAACAGAGAGCGACTTCCTCGCCAAAAGGAAAAGGAAAGATCTGGTCAGAAGAATTAGCCAGAAGTAGACCTCGGATAATCCTTCCTCAGAAACAGGGCTTGCGTGGCTAGCCTGCCTCTCCGTCAAAGCCCTGCACAAGGGGACATGGGAGGGGGCACGGCCACCTTCCTTGCTTTCCTTCCTCTAACTCACTCAGCAAAGGCCCCCTCACCTTTACACCAGCCCCTCAAAGAGCTGTACCCTTTATGGAGTCCTACAACCCCTGTCACGGCCTGCGAAGCTGATTTCCACCTTTCTTTCAGGCAACTTGAAATCCAAGTGGAAACTTCCCCTTGAAGACAGTGGGGCCCCATAACCCTTGGCCAGGGGCAGAGACTTAAAATTAATACCTTATTGACAGATGGGCGCTTTATTTACACTCGTCCCCAGGAGCTGTCACTTTGGTGCCATGTTCCCCGAGGGCGGGCACACTTCATCCGTGGACCCTGCCAAGCCCGGTCATTAATGACATTCCTCCTTTCTCCTTGGCAACGGAGGTGATGTCACCCGTTGCAGATTTCAGACCCTCATCCCACCTTCTTAGGATCACACAGGTAAACAGCCCCTTTCTGAAGTCTTTACGATGACTTTCGCAGGCACTGCAGACTTAAAGCGTTCCCCACCTCCTCGTCTAACAGTCACCCTTTTCAGCACACCCAAGCAGGTTTGTTTTGATAAGGACCTTTATAAATCCTGAGCTTTGCAGGCAACTTTCTTACTTCAGACAGCTCACTCGGGCGTGGCTCAATTAAAATTCACACAGAAGGACTGGCTTTTAGAAATATGTCATATTAACTAAAACAGGTCCAGGTGAGAAAATGCTCTTTCCCAAAACCTCAGATTAGGACGCACGGAGGGTCCCCAAATGCCAACTCGGGAAAAGCAATCTCTCTGCTCTTCCTATAGCTTCCCATCTACCTTTGACCTATCTCTCTTGCAGAGGAAAAAAAGCACTAAAAGTCCAAGGCACAGGACTTTAGATCTAAATGCCAGTCCGTAGGAGATGCAAGGGACAAAGGAACACGTTAAAAAAACACCACAGGGATGCCACTGGCAAAATCCATCACGTGGAGACCAGCACAGGAAAAATGACCCTGCTTCTTCAACAAATAAACAGCAAGAAAACAGACTGATGGGGATTTTTATAAAATAAGAGACATAAATGTCCATGTCAACCAATTACAATGTGAGGATCTTGCTTGGATCTCGGTTCAAACAAATTAACCATACAAAGACCCTTGTGAGACAAGCAGGAAATTTAAACACTGGACATTTGAAATTAAGTATTATTCCTTTTCAGGTCTGATAATGGTAGTTGATTTTTTTTCAAGAGCCCTTATTTTGGAGCTACATACTATTTATTAATAAAATATTATGCCACCTGGAATGTGATTTAAAGTAAGCAGGGGTGGAGATGCGGAGAATACACTGAGGCAGAGATGAAATAAGACTGGCCTTATGCTGATAATTGTTGCAGCTGGGCACATGGGAACATGGGAGTTAACTATACCACTGTCTCTACTTTTCCATATATTTGGAAAAGTTTGTAATAAAAGTTCAGGAAAAAGTCAAAGGCAGCTCCTCTTGCTTTGGGGGAACCCATGTGGGGCTCTGCTCCAGGTAGGAAAGCGGACAGCCCCTGACGCATCCCAGGAAGAGCCTCAGGGCCGAGTCTTGCCTGGCAAGAGCTCAGTCTGGGAACAATCGGCAAAAACCAAACCTCGCGCCAGCCCAGGGAAGCCGAGTTTGGCCGGAGCTCTGCGGAGCCCTCTGGCTATTTCCTGTGCTGGGCAGAGAGGAAAGAGGAAGTCCCTTCGTGGGGGGAAGCCACAAGGCATCCATCACGCTGCACTTTCCAAGGCTGCCTCTTCCTGGCCCTGGCTCAGGGGGTCCTGGGGGGCCAGGGCAGGACACCTGGGGAGGCCCTGCCTCTCACAGAGGCAGCCACTGGGAACCTTGCAGCCTGCGAGTCTGGTCAACTGAGAAAGCTTCTGCAGCTGGCCAAGTTCTGGGGATGAGGCAGGGGCCCGATGAGTCAGAACTGATCGTACGTAAGTTAGATAACTTGCTGTGATGCTGACAGAAGCCGAACAGCCAGGGGCTCCTCTCCAAAGAGCATCTCCACTTAAGACTCAGGATTCATCAAAGGCCAAGGCAAAGACTCTCTCCTCCAAGGAACCAATGCTCTCAAGAAGTCAGGCGAGCCAGAAGACGTCTCAGAGCCCACCACCACTGCCACCTGACATTCACACAGCCCTGCGGCCCGCGCTTAATCACACTGCCTTGTGGGAACCTGCCATCACCACCCCCATTTCACAGATGAGAAAACACAAGCGCAGAGGATCAAAATCACCTGCCCTGAGGCATACCACTAATAAGGAATTATGCAACTTTTCATCCATTTATTTGGCAACGATTTACTGCATGCTTGCTAATGCCAGGTACTTTTGCTTAGCCAAGGTCACGCAGGTAGGAGACAGCTACGTCAGAATTTCAAGCCAGGATTTCCTGATTTCAGATCTGGTGCTCTGACTTGCTGAGCCAATGGCCCCTGGAGTTGGGGGGAACACGTACCCCAGGAGGCATGCACGACAATCCACTGGGATGCAGAAAGAAATACAGGAACAGCAGAACTCCCGTTCATATTCTGTCCTTTCCCACTTTCATTTTTGTTGCATGTTTTATGAGTATAATCCCGTTAGGACAGCAGTGAACATACAATTGATAAGTATATAAATATCAAAATATACGAGGTGAATGCACCCCATGCTGGTGTACAGGGGACCCAGGAAAGCTGGAGTCAGTGAGATACTGGCTGAGCTGTAGTGCTGAGGGCAGAGACCTGGGATCATAACTGCCTGGGTTCGAGGCCTGCCCTGCCATGTACCGCTCAATGACTCTCAGCAAAAGTTAACTGACCCCCAAGGAGTCTGACTTCACCGGTCCTGGGTACGGCTGGAACAGTCTAGCGTGCAGCCAGGATTGAGGACCACTGGCCACCAATGCTGCATTTTTCAAATTTATTCAAGCCCATCACCGTACAGGACTAAAAAGCCTTGGGAACCAACTCAAATAACACAGCTTTAAGATTTTAAGAACCTCTACTCCCGATCAAAAGCTAAGGCCACCTTAAGAACAGAAGGCCTTTAATTTGGAAGCTGGGATGGCATGTGTGCAATAGTAAAGTGTGATTAAGGCAACTTTCTCCCTAGTCCTTTTGACTCCCTTGACAAGGCCGCGGCTCAATTCAGCCCTCATTTCACCTTTCCAGCTGCACCTGGAGACACTATTTGTACAAAGCAGGCTTATTAAGGCCTGTCCTTAACTCGACACAGACCGGCAACGTCTCTGAATGTCACATGTGTTTAGCGAACTGCTTGCTTAGGGTAGAGCTCTATTTTTAGTAAGCACCAAAAAAAACCCCCACGATACTATATCCCAGCACCTCATTTGTCCCAATTTGTTTACCAGGCTGTGTCCCACATTGGCCTGGGGGCCAGGCAAGGGCAGAACCACATCTCATTCGTCTCTGTACCCCTACAGGGCCTGGCACGAAACCAGCATTCAGTGAGCGTTTGCTGAAAGAATGAGGTTTAAATTGTGCCCTGTGAATGGGTTGAGAGCAGGTGGCCCCGAGTCGAAGGGCAGGGCACGTTAGGGCTCCAGCAGGGCCTGTGACTCTACTTGGAAATGGTATAAAAGGTGCGCTGGGGGACGCCGGTTGGGGTGGGGATTTGTGGGGGGCGAGCGGTGTGGGAGGGTGTGCACATGTGCAGCGTGCTCCTACGGCGTATGGGATCTGCGGCTTTTATCAGCCTTTCAAAGGGCTGTGACCCGAAAAGTTTAAGGATCACCAGAATAAACTCTACAAGTAATGACCAGGAGTCCATTTTCCTTTCTGAAAGGTCAAAGTTAACGTCACGTGCATGGGCTTACCAGGAATCGGAGGAGGGACACGCCAGACCCACTGAGGTAGACTAGAAGCGAGCACTCCTGACATGTCAGTCCCAACACAGCCCGGAGGACATCTGGCACCTCTGGAGGTGACCGGGTATTCCCAGGACCAACCCGTCTCTCCCAGTGTATTACAAGCTGGGAGAAGTAAGAACGCACTGAATTCACAAGCACACACAAAGGAATTAAACTTCTGACCTGTCTGCTCACAGCCAGCACACCTCTCCCCTGCAAGGTGGGCTCAGAAACACTGGTCAGGACTCCCATAGCCCCGTCCCCATTCTTTCTGTCAATATTACTGTGTACTTAGCTCTCTCACTCAGTAGAAAAAAATAAGAGTTTACTTTGAATGCCTCTAGGCAAATAAATCTGAAAATCCAGATAGGTGAAATAAATAATTTCTTAGAAAGATAAAGTTTACCAAAATTGACTCCAGGAGAAATAGAAAACGTAAACAGACCAGTGCCCATAGACACAATCAAGAAAGCTATCGCAGAACTACCCCATCAAAAGGCACCAGATCCAGATGGCATCACAGAAGAATTCTATCGCAACTGTAGAAACTGGATAGTCCCAATAATACACATGCTGTTCCTGAACATAGAGAAGGAAAGAAATGTAAACCTAAGAGCATACCAAAAAGGACATTACAAATATCACTCATACATACTGCTAAAAGAAATCTTGAACAAAATATTATCCAGTAGGGCTTCCCTGGTGGCGCAGTGGTTGAGCGTCCGCCTGCCGATGCAGGGCACACGGGTTCGTGTCCCGGTCCGGGAGGATCCCACATGCCGCGGAGCGGCTGGGCCCGTGAGCCATGGCCGCTGAGCCTGCGCGTTAAGAAAATAATACACAGCGAGCAAGTGGGGTTGATACCAGGAATATTTCAATATTAGGAAATCTATTAATATGTGATCTTAGAAGAATAAAATCATATTTTTCCATAGATGCTAAAACGTCTACGGCATAACTCAACTCCCATTCTTAATCAAAACTCTCATGAAAATAGAAATGGATGAATACTTCCTTAACATAATTCAATACATATGTCTCAATTCCGAAGCCAACACTGAAGGTACTCCTGCTGGGGTCAGGAACAGAGCGAAGATGCCTACTTTCCACTACCACATGCTACTGGAGGTACTAGTCAATGCAATTAGACAAGAGAAAACAATTAGAGGCTCTAACTCATTGAGGGCAGGGACTGAGTCTCATTTCCTATTATATCCCCAGGATCTAACACCGTAGCTGCTCAATAGTTAGATGGATGAGTAAATGAATAATGACTCACATTACTGAACAGCTCTACTAACAAAATCAAGGCTTTAATAAAAAGCTAGTAAGAAATCACAGTGTTAACTGATTGAAATGGGTTAAGCCATTCAAGGCAAACAACACTATGAGGTGAGTACGATCATTTCAGTCATGTGACAGCTGAGCAAACAGAGGTCCAGAGAGGTTAAATGACTTTTCCAAGATCACTCTGCTGGTAAATGTTTTAAATTCCAGTCTTGCATGGTACCAGGCCCCTAACAAACTGCTTTACATGTGTCTCTCATCGAGAGAGGGAATGAGGAACAGAAAACAGGCTCTGAAGCAGGACCACCAGGTTCATACTTCAGCTCTGCCGTTTACCAGCCCTGCTCTCTTGGGGAAATTCCTTCACCTCTCTGTGCCTTTGCATCCTCCTCTGTAAAATGAGGGTGACAACAGTGCCTACTTGCTAGGGTTGGAGGGGTACTACATGAGCTAATAAACATCTGCCACATGTCCAAGCTCCATAAAACGAGCACCCGACTTCCCCCCAATTCCCTAAGTGCCGACAGCAATTTCTGACAACATCTGTCCCGTGAGCAGTCCCCTTCCCTCTTTGGTTTGTTGCCAAGCCCGTGCCCAGAGTTAAGCAGAACACCTTATGTGCATCACCAACTTATTGTCACCTGGGACAAAGCCCAATAGCAAGATAAGGCTAGTGTTGGCCCTTGGGGAGGTCCGTCATGTGGAAGAAGAGAGAGGGGACGGCTATTAACATCTGGGTGAGCCAGACCCACATCTGGTACAGCTCGCTTTAGCCTCTCAAGGCTCACGACATCCCTTCTCTTCTCTTCCGGAGCCATGATGTTTCTGTGCTGCCGGCTTCCCAGCAAGGGGTCATTATTTTACAGATCTCAGAGCATAATACCTCACTCCTTAAGTGGGGCTGCACATAGTGACCTCTTTCCAAAGAGCACAGTTCAGAAAGGAGTAACCTTACAGTGGAGGAACCTGCCAAAGGCTACCTCAGCCAGGTGATCAAGGCCATCATCAATAGTGATAAATCATGTGGATAGTAGGTACCCTTGATATGATGTGATGGAAATGGTCACTTTACCTCTGTGGTCTTCCTCCCCCAAAACCCATAGCCCTGTCTAACCATAAGAAAAACATAAGACCCCATTGAAGGGACATTCTACAATGTACTTGATCAGTACTCCTCAAAACTATCAAGCTCATTTAAAAAATAAATAAATAAAAATAAAAAACGACAGCCTGAATGTGAATAAAGTATGGACTTAGGTCCATAATACTGTATCATAATATTGGCTCATTAATTGTAACAAATGTGTCAACTAATGTAAGATGTTCATCATATAGGTAGCTTGGTACAGTGCTGGGTATATGAGAACTTGCCGTACTACCTTTACAACTTTTCTGTAAATCTAAAACTGTTGCAAAAAATAAAGTTTATTTTTAAGAAATAGATTCTGGGGCCTTCACTGTGGTCATTTAGACACCCATCTGGCAGCCACCAAGCACCCCTTGCCAAGAAAAACTATAAAAAGCACCTCCCATCGGATTTGGCTTGGAAACTATTTCCCCGGAAATCTCCCCCCACTGCAGGAAAAAAAAAAGTTCGTTGATTGTGAATCTGGGAGGGGTGTAAGTATTAGTTCCCTACAAAACATGAGTTTAATCTTAACAAACAGCAAGACCACTGATGCTAGAGGGATCGTTTGCAGATTCTTAACTGTATCTTTTCAAAGCACAGGATGGCCTCCGGATTGCAACTCAAGAAGACTGGTCTCTTTGGCTGGATAATTATTTCCACCTCCAGCCAAAATAGAGAATAATTACGAATTACCATCTTCACTTGGTATCCGAGTGAAGGGCATCTCCGAAGTCAAAGCAAGCCCCTCACCTAAGGAGCTTCACCTGAAGACGCTGTGGAAGGAAAGTTAAAACTTCTCCGCCTAACCCAGCATCTCTGGGAAACAGCAAGCCCCGGAGAGTCCGGAAAAGTCCTCCTACACACAGCAGGCAGCACAACCCCTTCCCGCTTTCCCTAATGCAGCCAAGCCCAAGTGCATCTGGAAGTTACCACCAGGCCTGCCCCAGAGGCTTCAATAAGCACTGGCTTGGCTAGGCTGTCAAAATCAGGAAGCCTGGTCGGGTTTTTTTTTTTTCCCCAAGACAACCTGCTAACCAGAAAAATACAGTGAGGTTGGGTGTGCGACCTTCTCCTTCTGACCAAGGCTCCTGTTAAACACGTGAAATGACGGCCCAGCCTGGGGAAATCCCCGGTCCCCAGCGCAGAGCGCACTTGAAGGCACCGACCGACAGGTCGCTGAGGCAGGAACAGCCTGCATCTTCCTGAATCCACAGGTCGGCTCCCCCCAACCGCCCACAGCCATGATGACGGCGGGGTGGGGGATCCCTTAATAAAGCTTACACTGAGCCATGCGGGGTGATGTGCAAACACAGCGGCAGACCCGAGGGAGGAAATGGGCCAGCCGCCTAAGATGAAGTCAAACCACCCTCCAGCATTAGATACAGACAACCTCTTCCTTAGTGTCAACACAAAGTCCGCAACGACGGGCTCGCAGGCGGTGGTGCCCGGAGGTGGGAGGATCCGCTTCACCTGCCCTCTGTTTGCACCGGCCCCTTCCCACGAACTCCATTCTTTGGCTTCCTCGTCTCCTCCCTCCAAAGGCAAACCAGTAGCTTCCGCTGCCCTCTGACGACCAGCAGCAGGCAAGAGGCCAGCTAAGACCCCTGCCACCTTTTGCTTTGCTACCAGTGACAATCAGGGAGAAGTAACTGGAAACCGACGCCCTACCCGGCAGAGTGAGCCTAGCGCCCCCTAAAGGCGGCTGCAGTCCCTGACGCCTCGCGCCCTCCCTCTCAGCCGGGGGGAGAGGCACCCCCCCCCGCTCCAGGCCCCCCAGTAAGTGTGACACGTGGGGCAAAAGGGGGCCCTGTGTCCACTGCCCAGGCCCAAGCCCCAGCCCGGGCTCGGAGGCCAGGCCGGGGCGAGCCTCCACCGACCTTCGATAGGATTCAAATAGTCATAATCGAAGAGGATGGAGAAGTCAAACTCGTCTTGGGGGCTGCCTCCAGGCTCGTGGCCCGGGGCGCCCCCGCCGTCGGGGTCGGGCTGCGGCTCCTGGGCGTCCATGGCGCGCAGAGCGGCGGGAGGGCGGCGGGCCGGGGGCGAGGGCAGGCTCGGCTGTCTCCTGGGCCCTCGTCGGGGGTGGCGAATGAGGCAGGAAGCGGGGCGGAGAGGCGGGTGGAGCGGCAGGGTCACTGCCCTCGTGGGAACGCACACCGGGTCCGGGGACGGCGCGCCTGGCGCAGCGGGTCCTGGACGCTCCCGCAGGAGCTGAGCGGCGGCGGCGGCGCGGGCTTCCTGCTCCGGGAGGCACCTGTTGCAGCCCGGGGAGGGGAGAGGGGAGGCGGGGCAGCGCGGCCGGGTCGGCGGGGGCGGGGCCGCCACCCAGGGACCCGGGGAGGGAGGGGGGAAGGGAGGGGAGGAGTGGCGGGCGGGCCCAGGAGGAAGGAGGCCGCCCCCTGGCCCTGGCCGCACTACCCGAGCACCGCGCGTAGCAACCCGCCGGGGCCACCGCCAGGCGCTCTGGTGCGGCCGCTGCTCCTACCCTCCCTGCGGTGAGCTCTGCGCCCCTGCCGGACCCAGGATCCGGATGAGAAAGCCTCTTGTCGTTTGCCCTCTATGACCGGCTGATCTCAACCTTTTTCCTCTTTTCTAATCTAAGGGGGCGGGGGGGCGGGGATGGAGGGAGGGAGTGCACCCACGCCCTTGTCTTGCAGACTCGTGTCTCCAGGTGCCTCTCGGCCCACAGCTGTGGCATGATTTTCACCTACATCAGTCACCTGCGTGCCCCTGAACTCAATTCCCAGGACCTGGGAAAGAATCAGAGATACTCTCAGAGAGCAAGTCCCACCTTTACATCTATACCTCTTGGCCACCTGACATGGGCCAGGTGCCAGGGACCCAGCATGAACCAGACACTGCACTGCTGGGGCTCAGTTTCTGGTGGGGGAAGAGTCATGCAGGAGATAAACGGGGAGCAAAGATCATCCCCGTAGGGTGTCAGGAGAGAGCTCACCAGAGATATAGGGTAAAGGCTGGGGGTTCACGAGACTTTGGTCACTTCGGTGGTCAGGTAGGGCCTCTCTGGGAAGGTAGCATTTGGTTGAACCAGACTGATGGGAGGATCTGGGGGAAAAGTGTTCCGGCGGTGGGAACCAAAAGAAAGTAAGAGCCAGAAGGTGTTCTCGTGTGGGAGACCAGGAAGGAGGGCAGTGCAGGTGGAGAGGTTGGCAGGTGACAAGTACGCCTGGACGCTTGTTAAAAACACAGATTCCCAGGCCCCTCACTGGAGCTTCTGAAACCCTAAGTCTGGAGTAAAGGCTCAGGGTTGTGTATTTTTAAGCATGCACCCAAGGTGAATGTTAGGAACAGGTACATCTGGGGAACAGTACATAAGAACCTACTACCACCCCCCATGAAACACTTCCAGGGGCCTCGGACCAAGTTAGCTAAAGTCAGAAAACAGGCTCACAGAGGTAAAAACGGTGAGATGAGAGCAGTGGCCTCAACCCTTACGGCACGTTAGCATCACCTGAGACACTTTAAAAAAAAATGCCTGTTTCCACGTTTCAATCCAAACCCACTGAACTGGAACACCCAAAGCTGTTTTTTTTTTTTTAATGACCTCAGATGAATCTAAAGGGCAGCCAGTGTTGAGAATGGCTGGATCAGAAAAGTAGGTGGGAGAGGTTCAAGGAGTCCCTGAGAACCACAGCTTGATCTCAGATGGGGACTGACTCTAACCCTTCCCCACGTGCCAGAAGTCTAGACAAGATGCACTCTTCTCTAGAAGAGAAGGGGGAGCCATCTCTGCTCCGTTAAGGGGTTTGTGTGAAGCTATCAATCATCATTCATTCCACAAATCTTTACTGGGCACCTGCCAGGTACCTGGCACTGCTACAGATCTTGGGGATGCAGCCGTCAGCAGGACATGGTCTCTACCCTCATCATGTTTCTATCCTGTTAGCAGAGACACAGCAATGAATAGGGCTTTCCAAATTGCACTTAGACCAGTGGCTCTTAACCCAAGCTACACATTAGACCCACCTGGAGAGCTGTTAAAAAATTTCAAATGGCTGGGCCCCAGGAGGGCCCAGTTATAATCAGAATGTTTGAGGCCCAGGCATCAGTACTGTGTAAAAGCTCCCCAGATGCTTCCAATGTGTGGCCCAAAGTGAGAATCACTAGTTCAGACACAAACTCCATTCCAGGGTCCTGGGCCTGGCTCAAGATTTATGAACTTTCAGAGTCTTGGGAAGCACTTTCTGGTTGTCAGAGCATTAAAAAATCCTCTTCTTTGTTTCCTAAGCATAAGCATACATATACTGGGTGTATCCAAGCATCTTAGGGGTGGCTGATAAATTTAGGTCGAGGAGAGGAGGTGACCCAGGCTGCGACACTTACAGCCAAGTATCTAGAAGGAGATGGATGCTCTTGGGTCCCTATGACAGGACTCAAAATCCAAACCCTGAAACTTGGTCAGGGATAAACAAAGGAACCAACCAGTCCTTGTGATATAGAAAAGGAGAAAGGCTGGTGTCATCCTCAAGTGTCCCTTTTCATTCCTCCATCCATGATGATTAAATGCCTCTAATCTAGTGGACTTCTATTGATTTTGCCTCCCTGGCATCATTCCCCACTTCTTCTGATAACAACACCCCAGTGTGTTCCTTTGGGAAACTACTCTTGATACAATCTTGGTAAAATTATCAACCCAGCTGTACCATACTCCCCTGGCAAAGAAGTGAACAAATGATCCAGGCTTGGCCAATTGGAGAATTTTATCTCCACTAGCCTATGAGACCCATTAGGGCAGGGGTCATGAGTGCCTCATTCACAGCTTTATGTACAATGGATGTGTGGATGTGCAGATGGATAAATGAATGGATAGATGAGTGGATGGATGGATGATGGATGGATGGATAAATGGATGAATGGATGGATAAATGGATGAATGGATGGATGGATGGATGGATAAATGGATGAATGGATGGATAAATGGATGAATGGATCGATGGATAAGTGGATGGATGGATGGATGGAGAGTAGATGGATGGATGGATGGATGGACAAAAGAGTTTGTCTTTGTGTATATAAGATCCTTATATTTCTCTTTAAGGGCCGTCCTCCCTGAGGCTTCCTCTGGCCACCCAACTATTTGAGCAAGAATCTAAATTCTTACCCCCAACTGATATCCTCTTGAGATACCCAATAATAGGATGAGATAATAAAGGTAAAAATCACTTTACAACTGATAAACTGCTACAAAAACTTCAGCCTTATGAGAATGATTCAGGACATTCTAAATAATACTCTAATTGTCTAAGTTGTTCTTCTGAACAGTGGATATATTTTTAAAGTTTCTAGGATCTGCACCAAATCAGAGTTCTTTAAGGGAAGGAGTTCAAACGAGGCCCTGACCCATAACAAAGTTTCTGCTAGAGCAGTGAGAAGTGAGAGGGTTTTCTTCTCTAAAGGCCATTTTGAAGGGTGCGGCTTGGGTGGGGGGGGGAGGCATATTTTCATTTCCAAAATAAATAATTTGTGCTGTTCGAAGCAAGGGCTAGGGGCAGAATACATGACCCTTATGCATTCAGAGGCCACAGCAGGAAGGTGGGGGTGGGATGGAGGCCTTGACAGTGCAGCTCTGTCAACCTTCCCTCTGCCCTGTCACTGGCCTCCTCGCAGAGGCCCTAGCCTTTTAGCTTTTCTCCGGGTTCCCCAATAAAAGTGCAATGGGAAGCTCATGAGGCCCCTGAGAGTTTGAAACTCCTAGCACACATCTGACCCTGGCCCGGGAATTCAGCTCCGTTCAAAAGCATTTACGCTAGTGTATAATTACAAACTGAGGTAAGTGCCATGAAAGGAAAGAAGAAGATGCCACAGAGCTTATATCAAGGAAACCTGATGTTGACAGGGAATTCAGGGAAGGCTTCCCTGGGGAGGTGATATTGGAGCTGAGAACAGAAGGTTGAATAGAAGTTAGCCAGAGAATAGTGAGGGGAAGAACTAACAGCCAGATGGGAAAGTACGTGCAAAGGCCCTGAGGCAGGAGGAAGTAGGACGTATTGGCAGAACTGAAAAAAGACTGGAGTGGCAGGTGCTCAGGAACGGACAAGAAGATGGTGTGAGGTAAGGCTTGGGGGTGTGTGGGGCCTGAGGGCCCGTGTGGAGAATTTTGGACCTCAGACCAACGAGGAATGACTCAAGTGTATTAGGCACATACATGACAAGATCATATTTGGGGTTTTAAGCGGTTGCTCTGGGTTCTGCGTGGAGAAGAAACTGCAGGGGGCGAGTATTGAAGCAGGAAGACCAATTAGGAGGTTCATACAGTCATCCAGGCAAGAGAAAATGGGGCGTGAACTATGGTGAGGGAAGTTGAGATAGAAAACAGTGGAAGCACATGAAAGATATGCATACTGTCATCCTTGAGTTATCTCTTTTCCTCTCCCAGGCTGCCTCTTAGAAGGCAGCATAATCTGATTGCATGTGAATACAAATACCTGAGGTGTACCACCCTCTGGGGCCCTCCCACCCCACCCCAGGTGGCTCTGAGTCCTGAGGCCCCTTCAAGTTGGCCCTGGAAGGACCCCCCCACCCACCCACACAGAGCTCTGCCCTCCTTTCCCCCTTCTGGTGTAAAGCTCATTTTTAGCCTCAGCCTGGACCCCTCCCCTGAAACCTGGGCTCACATATCCCCCTGTCCACCCAGCATCTCCATCTGGGCATCCAACAGGCCCCTCAAAATACACGTGTCCAAACCAACCCTGTTATCCTCTGAAACCGCTCCTCTCCCACTGTTCCCAGCTCAAATATCACCCTCCCATTCATCCCATTCCCCCACCGAAAACCAAGGAGTAAGTCCTTTATTCCTCGCGTTTGCTCACACCCACGTGCAAACCCTCGGCAAATCAAAAACCCTCAAAACGTAACCCAAATCCCACCGTTTTTCACCAACTTCACTGCTCTTCCTCCCACCCCAGCAATCCTAGCCCCCCACCATCTCTCACCGGACGAGTATGATAGCCTCCTCCCTGGTCTCCCTCCTCCCTTCCACATTGGCCCTTACATGGAGCAGCGAAAGGGATCCTTTCAAAATATACATCCGATAAACCTCCCATGGCTTCCCATTAAGGTGAGAATTAAACACAAGGACCTTGGCCTACAAGGTCCTAGATAAACCACCCCTGCCCCAGCTCCCTTTAGGTATTATCTCCTGCCATTTTCCCTTTTCTGACTCCCTTCTGCCACCGTGATCGGCCTTGAAAATGCCAAGCGTGACCCCACCCCAGGGCCTTTGCACCTACTATTCCCACTGATATTTGTCACTTCCTGGCTTTGTTCATTCCTCAGCTCAAATGTCAGCTTCCATGACCATCCCCATAAAAATAGCATCCCCTGGCCTCCTCTGTCCCCTGACCCTGCTTTATGTTCCTCATAGCCCTTATCTCTGCAGCATGTTTTATTCATATGTTCATCTTTTACTCATTCTGAACCTGACAACCCCCATCACAGTAAAAGCCTGACTATAAGTAGGCACTGAAACGTGTTTAATCCGAAAAGTAGAAATTTTCTTTACCAGATTCCAAAACGCGATCTCCCCTCAATTTAAGCACATCCTGGGATTACCACCCTAGTTGCGAATATTTTAATTTACAGATGGATGCCTTTGACTCCACCAGGGCTGGAACCAGAGTGAGGTGAGTGAGGCAAAATTTAAGAGGGCACCAAAAACCTCAGTAATCGAATATATTATGTTTTCATGAAATGTTTTTTAAAAATCAAAATTAACGCAAAAAAAATCCATGGTGGGCAAATCGTTCCATTTCGAATAAAGACAGAATCAGTAATAGTGCTGTGCAGAGTCATACTGGACCCTGAAGCAAAGGGAAGATGAGTAATACTGATCCCGTCTTTATTTAAAATTTTTATTTCTATTTTTGGTTCATCTTGGATTTTTTGCATCAATTTTGATTTCTAAAATGTTACATGAAAATATTATTCATTTTGATCACTTGAGTTTTTCAGCGCCCACTTCCACGTTGCCTCCCCACAAAGCCATTTTCCAGGAATGAGCTCCTTATGAATTGGGGGAACAACAAGACAGTTTCAAACTTGACTTTCACTCCAATCTGTGATCGACATCATCTTTTAAAACCTGAACAGGACTTCTCTGCTGTGAGATAACTAATTTCCAGGAGGCACTTTTAGCTGAAGGCAGTTTGTTGAAATTGGCGGCCCCCTGGGGCAGGCACTGAGGGTAAAAGCTCTAGGAAAGCAGGGATCTGCTAAAAGCCAGAACCCAAATCAAGGTGTGGACTGTAAGAAGATGCCACATCAGACTCCCAGCGGTGGTCACAGGTCTGCAGTAGCTCGGCCAAACCCATCCTGCAGGCATAGTATGTTTGGCCTTGCCCTTAATTTTTTGTTTTTTAAAATCTGAACTAACAGTTTTTTCATTGAGAGGTTTCATTTAAAAATCCAAGCCTCGGGCTTCCCTGGTGGCGCAGTGGTTGAGAGTCCGCCTGCCGATGCTGGGGACGCGGGTTCGTGGCCCAGTCCGGGAGGATCCCACGTGCCGCGGAGCGGCTGGGCCCATGAGCTGTGGCCGCTGAGCCTGCGCGTCCGGAGCCTGTGCTCCGCAAAGGGAGAGGCCACAGCAGTGAGAGGCCCGCGTACCGCAAAAAAAAAATCCAGCGTCTCCCCCAAAACGGGGAGATCAGGCCACAATACGCAGGGTCTGTATTCCCAGGTGGATCGTCACCTGGGGCTGAGTAGAGGCTGCCTCCTTCAGACAATCCTATTGCTTTCAGGTCACCACTGCCCCACCCAGCTGCCCCTGTCCGTCCCCGTCCCCGTGAGCACTGAGCTCGAGGCCTTGGTCTCCAGGCTCCTGACTCCTGCCTAGGCCCTGCTCACCTACTCTGTCCTGGCTTTGTTTGGCCTCTTCATTCCTTGCTTCGTAGCACGTTCCCCTCTGCCTTACGGAACGGATATTTAACAGGAAGGCACGATCAGCACACTCACCTAGCTCTTAAACTGCCGCCCTTGCCTTCCATTAAACAGGAGGTGCCGCCATCCCTCTGCCAGGGGAGCTTCATCTTCTACTGCATCAGAGCCTTACTGGCAGGCAGCAGAGGGTAGATTAGTTAAGGGATGGAGCATTGGTGAGTCGTTGCCCAGCCCCACAGCTATTTCTCAACCATCTGCCTTTTCCCCTCTCTCCGGCATCACCCTTCTGTCACCCAGGCTGTCTTCCTAGATGACCGCACCCCCCGTATCGTGATGCTCGTCTCCATCCTCTCTCCTGCCCTGGTCTTGCAGACTCGAACATCTGTGTCCATTTCATAATCTCTGAAGTCAGGGAGTGACGCAGACAAGCAAGCTGACTTCAGGGATCTCCAGGCCACCCTCCACCAGCCTCCCTCCAGCACAATCACACCCCAGAGCATCTCCCACCCTCCCACCCCCCCAGAAAGCACATGGCATCGGCTCTTGCCCTCTGTCTCTTAAATTCCTCTATCAGCACAGTCACTAGACTTCATGGGAACTTTTAGTTCCTTTGCATGTAAATGGCTTCACACAATTGTCTCTTTATCTGATTTTGAAAAAAAAAAAAATCTTTATCTGACTTTCAAATGCAAATGAGAGCTTCTTATATGTCTTGGATATTCTCCACACCACCTAGCCAGTGTCTTGCAATAGCAGGTCCTCCACAAACCCCTCTGAACTCATTGGTTGAGTGACTGAACTAGGTCATCCAGAAAAGACTCCAAAGATTTGGTAGGAAATGGATTTATCCCAATCAGGAAGGACACTTGAAGGTTAGTAGGCTGAAGGAAAGTAACAACTTGAATTTAAAACAATAAAATAATAGTGTAAATGGCAGCTAACAGGAACTGACCACTTTATATACACTGAGAGCATCACAGCCGTGATCTTCAAACCTCGAAGCACCGCCATGTGTAAAGATTACTATCACCCCCGCTGTTCAGTTAAAGAAACTAAGGCACGGAGTAGGTTGTGATGTTACTTTTGAAGTCACACATGCCACCACGGAAGTGGTTTTGTCCCACACCAGTCTGATACTCGTTACTGAGTCACACTGTTCCTGGGTTATTAGCTAAGGGTGGATGCACTAAGGGACATTTTTGGACCAAGATGAAACGCTGCGAAAAGTCTTATAACTCCCAGAGATAGCAGAGAGGGAAAGAGGAGCTGGCGTGGGGAATCCAGGCTGGGCCAAGAGGAAGACCCATTGAAAAGCCGTTGTTCATATCATTCACAAAATTAATAGCATCTACCCTCAGGTGCCAAAGACAGGGACCATCCCTGCAGAACTCCGGGGCTCAAGGGAACACAGTCTGAGAACCGAAAAGGAGAACGTTCTACAGACAGGGAAGTACCAACTCCTCCCCACTTCCTCCTCCCCCCCTGGTCCCACAGCCCCTGTCATCTCCTGCCCAGGCCACCACCTGCAGCCACCATAGCCTCCCACCTGTATCCTAAGCATCCACTCTTAGCTGGCTAAAGGACATTCCCCACTTAAGGGTCAGTATGACCCTACGAAAAGGTTAATGAGCTCACACCCTCTGCTGCCTCAGATTTCCCCAATGCCTCTCCATTACCATGAGAATGAACTTCAAATTGCCCACAAGATCCTGCTGGGTCCTGCTCTGGCTTGCTTCCTCGATCTGTCTCCTATCACACTTCCCCTCTCCCCCTTTCTGTTCCTGCCACACTGGTCTTGCTGTTCATTGACTACCCCAAGCACACGTCTCTCCTCAAGGCCTCTGGACTCTCTGTCCCTTCTGCCTGGGATGCTTGTCCCCCAGATCCTGTACAGGCAGATCCCCCACCATTCAGAGGTCAATGAATAAGACATCTCTTTAGAGAGCAGGGGACCATCCACTGTGAACTAGCAACCCCTACTATTGTGTGCTGAACGACTTCCCTCTCCCAAAATATGTTCAAGCCCTAAGCTCAGCTACCTGTGACTGTGATCTTATTTGGCAAGAGGGTCTTTGCAGATATGATCAAGTTCAGATGAAGTCCTTAGGGCTAACGGCTCTAATCCGATGACTGGTGTCCTTACAAGAAGAGGACAGAACACACGTACGCACAGGAAGAAGGCCACGCGAACACAAAGGCAGAGAGTAGAAGGATGCAGCTACAAGCCAAGGAACGCCGAGGACCACCAAGGGCCACAAGGAGCTCAAAGAGACACAGAAGGATGCCGCCCTAGAGCCTTCAGCGAGAACATGGCCCGCTGACACCTTGAGTTCACACGTTCTGTCTCTGAAACTCTGAGAGAGTGGATCCCCGTTGTTTTAAGCCACCCAGTTTGTGGTCATCTGTGATGGCAGCCACAGGAAACTCATACGCCCACGCGCTACACGCCCATATATACTGAGCCATCCGCAGCCCTGTTCCCCTATTTTGGTCTCTAGCACTTAACACCACTCCACACTATCTTGGATGTTCCTGGTTTGTTCCCTCGATGTTTGCCCGGTGAGGGGAGACGCCAGCAGTCTTGTTCACCTTATCCCCAGCATCTTGGAGGGTTACTGGCGCATAGTAGATGCTCAAAACGATGACATAGAATTAAATGGTCAAGGGGGCTTCTAAGAGGAGGTGGGCCTTGAAGAAAGATGTGAGAAAAGGGAGCGGGGACCCCGGGTGGAGAGACTGGCAAGGCCGTGGCAGAGGGAAGCAGTGGACCGCGCCAAGGAGTAAGCGGTCTGGCGCGCACTGGCTCTGACAGCGGTGGCCGCACCGGATTTGGGAGCGCTGGAGCATCGGGCCAAAGAAGCGCCCGGCGGGGCTTTGGCCACTGAGAGAGGCTTTGAGGAAATGAGTCTCTGTTGGCAGGTCCCAACCGGAAAAGGAAGGGATGGGGGCCGCCAGGAGCTCCTGAGTGGCCCAGAAAGGCAAGGCGGAAGGCAGGAGGAACTCCCACTGCAAACTGTGGAGGGCGGGCTCCTGGAGGGGCTGCAGCGCCTCTCTCCAGCTCACCGTCTGGCCGGGTGATCCTGCTGCAGGGAACTGGAGAGATAGGCCCGTGCGGCCCTGAAATGCTGAGCTTTCGGCATCAGCTCTGTCCTCCAAATGCCTTGACCGCGCCCTGTCTCGGTCCCCTCCTCTTGAAACGGGAGGATCATATTCCGAACCAACCACTCAGGTTATTTTGTGAGAAGCCACTGAGAGAATATCTGTAAAGTGCTTGGCCCTACAGTACGTGTCTGGTAGGGAAAACAGATCCCCTTCTGGCTATGATCTCTCAGCCTAACCGGGATCACCGTGGTGGAGTGCGATGGGTTCCAAGCTTTGCAATTAGCGATGTGACCCTGGGGCGGTGGCTACCCCTCCCTGTGCAAGACGGGGTAATAACTGGTCGAGGACCAATGAGGCGGCCCATGGGAAGCTCTGGGGATGGGGCCTGGCCCATACGTGGCACTCCGTAAGTGTTGGCTGCTGTTTTTGTTGTTCGGGGCTGACTCGTTCCAGAGAACAACATGAGAGCGTGTGCCTGGTAGGTGACCCAGCACGAAGCCCGCCTAGGTCACCAGCCCTTGGTGGGAAAACATGGAAGTCAAAACCACTGTCATTGTCAAAAGGAGGCAGAAGCGAGTGAGCCAGAAAGATGGCACAGTGCTTCAGAGTCTGTCTTTTTTTTTTATAATTTTTTTTTATGTGGACCATTTTTAAAGTCTTTTTTGAATTTGTTACAATATTGCTTCTGTTTTATGTTTTTTGGTTTTTTGGCACGTGGGATCTTAACTCCCCGACCAGGGATCGAACCCACACCCCCTGCGTTGGAAGGCAAAGCCTTAACCACTGGACCACCAGGGAAGTCCCCAGAGTTTAAGTCTTAATTCTGTGGCCTTAGCAGGTCATATCACCCCTACTGTGCCTCATTCATTCATTCATTCACTCCTCCATCCATTGAACAAAAAATGTACCAAGCACCTGCTACGTATCAGGCGCTGTTCCAGGCACTGGGGCCACAAGGGTGAATAAGACGGTTGTGGTTTCTGGTTCCCGGAGTTCAAGTCTGGATGAAGACAGAGACAGGGCACAGACAACGACCACCAGTGTGATGAGTACAGGGGTGCAGGGTGGGGCGGCGCCAGGGTGGGGGCCCCGGGAGCCCAGAGGAGGTCTCCTCTCGAGTCTGGGCAGTCTGAGTCTCAAATTCCTGTTCTAGCAAAGGAACAAAAATAGGAACCTGCCTGGCTTCTTCCAGGTTAAGAAGTGAAATAATCACTCATGTGTGTAGTAAGTGAGAGCCAGCCAATGAGAATATGTGTGGGGAGGCACTTGGTAATTGGCTTTTTTAGGTTGGATTTGTATGTGGGGGGGGGTGGATAAATATTGAATTAATGAATTGTACACTAATAATAACAGCACTTAGTAATTAAGTGGGTACTTTGAGGTTCGTATCGTTTACTAAAAGATTGAAACTATCCATAGATTGGTAAATGATGGCTGTCTTCCCCCCCTCAAGGGCCTCTGCTGCCTTGAGACCCTCTCTACAATTCAGCAGATAAAGGGTTAAAGCCTGGCCCAGCAGGGGAGTCTCTTGGGACCCTGCTCCTGCTGTGCTGATTGGCTGATACTCAGTTGTTCAATATATTAACCAATATTCCAGACAATATTACTATCACTTTTTTATACGTGGGGAAACTGAGGCACAGGAGAGTGAAGTTACTTGCACGAGGTCATGCAGCCAGCAAGTGGCAGAGCCAAGATTTGAACCTCTCACTCAATTCTCAAGCTGTTGACGTCTTGGGTGTAGAAACATTACCTGGGATCCACTGGAGATTCACAGAAACAGGAGACCTGGCCCTGTCCTCAGGAAGCTTACAATCCAGCTAAGGAAAGCCTTAATAAAGGCAGTCGGAGGAGCATCTGGGAAAGTAAGTGACTCTCCCTGAAGTTCTGGGAAGAGAAGGAGCGACCCGGAAGGCCTTGCTGGAGGAGGGGCCATCTGGGTAGCCAGGGAGGGGCTCAGCCAGGAGGAGGGGCCCTTGGACGGGGTCTCAGTTCTGTGTGGACAGAAAGTAGAGCTGGCTTTACAGCCTCCTGGCCATATGGGGACTTTTCTTCCTCTAGCGGAAATGGAAACACTGTGCTTTCGTTTCCCTGAGGCAAGGTAAGGAGCTCTCCCTGACTCACCCTCCGCTTGGGACAAATCAGTGGCTGCCTCAGTTTCCCCGTCTCTAAATGATGCTCATACCCTCCACATCCTCCCACGCTTCCTTCTCTTCCAGGATATGTCAAGGAACAACACGGTGTTGGCAAAAAAGCCCAGGACAAGGCTCTGGTCTGCCTCAGTTTCCTCATCTGTCAAATGATGTGATTAAAAATTATGATAACATTAGTAAGTAACAGAGACAGCAGAGCATGTGGCCAAGGGCCTGGGTTCGAATTACAGTCTCCACCACTTCCCTGCTAGGTAGCACTCAGCCAGTTACTGCCCCTCTCTGTGCCTCACTCCACTCCTCTGCGAAGGAGACACTGATCACAGCACTTGTGGTGTACAGTGGCCGTGACAATTAAAAGACTTGATACTTGCAAAACACTTTGCCCCGCCGCTTCCAGTCAATACTCATAACGTGGCTGCTCTCACCCCTGTGGAAGGCAACAGAGCCCTTACCGTGTGCCAGGCATTGTGCTATGAACTTACTGTGTGACCGTGGGCGACGCTGGCTCTCATTGTCCTCAACTGTCAGAAAATAATAACATCCAGGGGCTTCCCTGGTGGCGCAGTGGTTGCGCGTCCGCCTGCCGATGCAGGGGAACCGGGTTCGCGCCCCGGTATGGGAAGATCCCACATGCCGCGGAGCGGCTGGGCCCGGGAGCCATGGCCGCTGAGCCTGCGCGTCCGGAGCCTGTGCCCCACAACGGGAGAGGCCACAGCAGTGAGAGGCCCGCGTACAACAACAAAAAAAAAAAAAAAAAAAAAAAAAAAAAAAGAAAAGAATAACATCCAGTGTGTATTAACTGCACGTTAAGCCCAGAGGTAAGTGTTTTATATGCATGATTTCATACGATGCTCACGACACCCCTGTGAGGTCATCACTATTCCCTTTTGCAGGTGAGGAGGAGGCTTCACAAGCCATAATCTTGGCCCAATCTGTGTCACTGTGAAGCTCCTATAAGTTATAAAGTCCCTTGATGAGAGGTTTAAAGTACTGCATCTCTTCAAAGAATTTTTGCCATGAAATCCAGTTTCTACATCAATACAAGTTATTGTTTTGCATTTTCAATAGGAGTTGCAGCTAACGTTCATCCAGCGTTGACTATAAGCACGGGAGCATTTTAGATGCTTTACGTGCGCTACCTCACTGACTCTCACAATCTCTGTTAAGGGAGACATTATTATTGGCTCCATTTTACAGATGTGGAAACTGAGGCCCAGAGAGGTTAAGTCACTCGCCTAAGATCACACAGCTGCAATGTAGCTAAGCAGAAATCCTAACCCAGGCAGAAGGCAGGGAGCTCGGGTCTGGGAGTGAGCAGAACTCACCCTGGGTTTGTTTATTGCTGAAATACTTTCCATCATCCCACTTCGGATAAAACTGAACACACCTCTTTCAGATCTTCAGTTTTTCCCAGGGCCTTGACCCAAAACTGCACAGCAAGGTCAGTATTTTCTTACCATGCAAATATTTCTATTTGCTATTTAATGACCCCACCCATCTGCAGGCACCCTCAGATCTGCCCCTACGCTCGTGGTGGTGTTTGAGTTTGAGGGGCCATTTGGGTTTCCCTCAGGAGGCCCCAACGCAGGGCACGGTCGAAGTGCCTCTCACTCCAGCTGCCTTTGATGCCTGGAGTTGCATTCTGCGTGCCCAGTTGCTCTGGCATGCCAAGCGTCGTTTGCCGGGAACAATGCGGTGCCCTGTCTCCCACATGTGGACACACAAACTGGCACGCACGTTCTCACAATCCCTGCACACATGAGCGTGGGCTGGGGCGGTTAGGCGATGCACATGCACACGCAGAATACACACACTTCATTTCAAAACCTTGAGAGAGGACCAAGTTCACAAACCTGGAGCAGAGGTGTAGCAGCGTCAACAAAATGTGAAGCTTGTGTGAGATCACACAGTAAAACAGACGTCCAATTTCTCTTCCCAGCTCTTGCTCTCTCTTTCCGAATTGACCTAAATTTGGCGTTCGTCTGTCCTCCCACCCCCACCATCATGACATCAAATACTGTGTTTCAGTATATACGGCAATAAAGACCGATTCGCGTCCTTAATATATCTGTCGCCTGTCTCAGAGCATCCCTTTTACAGGTGATGCAATATTAGTAACATTTTTTGGCCGTTATGTCATAGGCTTAACCACTAGCAGAGAACAGGATAAACTGGTACCAGTTAAAACGTTCAAAGCGCTGGCAGGGTCTTGCTTTCAAAAGTGCAACTCAACTAAAAATATATGTCACTGAGGTCCCCTGTGGCAAAGCGCACCATCTACCTAACCCGAGGCATTTGGTCCCACTCCGGTTTTCAAAAAAAGCCCCTTAGGTTTATTTACTGAAATTGTCATTTCTCTCCCCCCCCCCCGCCCCAGAACTTTAATCAGCCACGCAGAGCACAAAACCTACATTCAACTCTGATTTTATGACACGAAGCTGACTCCTCCTACGCATATTTATTTCATTTAACTCTTGCAGCCCTGCCCTCCGGGCAGTGCCCCCACTATTTGCAGGGCTGGCCTCTGAAAAACACATCACATCGCCTGGTTTCCACTTTTAAAGTCAGATTCGTTAGTGTACAGCCTAAACCCCTCCACAATCCCAGCCAGATGGGATATTTTCATATCATATATACGTTAAGCCCCTCCCGTAATATCCAAGTAGTATGACTCCAGGACGAACTCCAGGAGGAGGGAAAAAGAGACAGAAACACGGAAAATAGAGTGTAATCGGATCGCAAAAACAAACTGACGGTACATTGCACTTTAAAGGGGGAGCTGGAGGACTGTATCCATGAGACACATCAAAAAACGGGGAAGAAAATTGTTTAAATGTCCCAGAGCATCTGCTGCTCTGTTAAAAGGCAAAGTCTTCATTACTAGATTTACTAAATAGTAAAATGCCAAGCCTGTTCTCCTAAAAGAAAAGAAAAAGCTAAACAATGATGATGATCAGATGATGATGATAATAATAACACAGCTGAATGGCATCCGCTGTCAAAAGCCCAGCGCGGAAATAGTTAAGCAGCCCGCGGTTAGTAGCGAGAATCCCTCCCGGTGTCCCATGGAGGGGACAATCCTTTTGACAGACTGGCCCGGGGAATCCCGCCTCGGGACACTTCGCTGCCCCCGCGGGAAGTGGTCTGAAGTCGGCTGCCCAGTCTCCCCTCCTTGGCCAGGGAGAGGGCGCCTCTCCTCCCGGCCACGCTACCTGTGCGCCCTGGGAAACCGGAGTCCCCGGGCCTCCCCGCGACCTCAGCCAGGAGCTGAAAGCGCCGCCCGGGAAGAGAGCAGAAGGGAAAGGGCTGAGAGGTGGGAGGAGGAAGCGTCCGGAATAGAGGGGGAGTCAGTTACCTTGGTCCACAGACCCCATGATGCGGAGGGGATGGCAGTGCCCCAGTCTGAACGCAGCCTCTCTCTGCATCTGGAGGGGATGGGGTTTCGGCGCGCGGGGTGAGAGGGGTCTGTCTGGGTAGACCAGGAGCCAAGGGGGCGCCGTCCTCTCTAAAGCATGCTCGCGGGGCTGCCCTGGCCGAGGAGCCTGCGAGCGGCCCGGGAGCTGCGCGCCTCCCGCCTCCAGGCTCCCGGCTCCCGGCGCGGCGGAGTCGGCGCGGCTCGGCGCTCCGGCTTACTCGAGAGGGAACGCGACTTCCTTCCCCGCGCTCCGTGTTTATAGGCTTTCAATGCAGTAAAATAACGGGATTCCCTCACTGTTTCCTCCTGTTTATCCAGCGCCATGGAAACCACTGGATCCCGTCCATCTCCAAAACTAAGGGCTTTCCTGCAAACTTCACACTCAGGAATCCATGACGTCGCCTCCTCCGCGGCCAGCCAGCTCCGTGGCTCCCTCGGCCGCCAGCACAAGTCCCTGATTGTTCGGGAGAAAAGTCAGGGAGAGGGAGCGATGCGGGCGACGGCGAGGAGAAGGGGGTGGGGGCGTGGGAGTGTCCAAGTCGGCCTTGCAGGAGCTCCAGGAGGCTGTTTGCAAGGATTGCTCCAGCCGCCGCCTCCCTAGCACGCTGCAGCTTCGCAGAAATCATGCCCAAGGCTCCCAAACCCCCCGCACCCCCCCCCCGTTTTCCAAGTGGGCATCTCTCCGAGAAAGCCGCCCAGGGCTCAAATCAACACCCCAGGTGGTCGAGACCCCCGGACACTGACCCAGGGGCCCTTCCCAGTCCCTCGGGGCCTCTGGCTGCCCAGATTTTTTGTGCTCAGGGCTGATGAGGAGGAGGAGGGAGGGGGGAGAAGGCGGGGGGGAGGGGGAGGAGGGAAAAGAAATAAATAACGGTGCCTTATGTCAACTCTCCAAGATTTTTTTTTTCAAAGGGGTCTATTTTTAGATTCATTTAGAAAACCCAAGGTTTCCAGTGATGCTCAGAGGCTCCAGCAATAATGAAATGGCCACAGAGACGCGGAAACCAGGCAACCCATGTGTTTACACATGCTCTGAATAAACAGGAAAATAAAGGGAAGGGATGTCATGAACTTTGCACAGCTTCCAGAAGAAGGTCCAGGGGATGCCACGCGTGTCTCCCGTCAACAGGCCACAGACCCCGGAAGGCCGGTGGGGAGGTCCTGCTGTCAAAACGCTTTTTCTGAACATAGCCTGGATTTGCCTCTTCACCCCCGTGCAGGGTGGGGAATCGGGGGCCCCCAGATAAAACCAGCTTTGAAAATGGCCCTTTCAGATGCTGTTGCGGGCTCTGATAAAACTGTGGGTCGCACCAAGGCTGGTGACTCATCAGCCCCTCCCCACTTTCTTACAGACAGACTTGAACTTGCAGAAGCACTGAGAGGAGCTGGCTTCATCCGGGGGACCACTCTGTATTCCACACCTTGACCCACAAGAGCCTCGCTGGGCTCTCAGACATGACCACTCCTGCTGGAGACGCGGTCCTACAAAGCCCCCGAGCCCACCCACCTCGCTTCAAAGCCCGCTTCATCAGGGCGGCCTCCAACTGAAGTAACACTGTCCCCCCCAAAGAGCAGCCATACCTGCCCACCTACCATGCTACCTTACCTCAAACACCTTGCAGCCACCCTAGAAGCAGGGGAGCCTTCTCCCCCACTTTCCAAAAGAGAAACCAAGGCACAGAGAAGGCAGAAGCCTTGCCTGCTGGTTTCCTTGGCGGATACCGGAGTGCAGCCTGGAAGGCCATGGAAGAGATTCTTTTCAAGGAAACCTACTGAGGAAGCCCCATCCCCTGAGGACTCTGTATCCCATCATCTGAGGCAAGAACAGGGTGACCAACCGTCCTGGTTTGCCTGGGATTGAGGTGTTTCCTCAGATGCAGGACTTTCAGTTTTAAAACCAGGAAAGTCTTGGGCACAAATGAAACTCAGCACTCAACTTCCTTTCGCAGTGATCCACGCGGCAGGCAAACCTACAAACCTTCATCGCTGAAGACAGCCACCATACCTAGCAGTGCTCTGAACAGCAACTCCTAACTCAGCACCTACTATGTGCCAGGCCCTGAGGTAGGGTCCTCGATCAATTCCTGTCCCTTGACCCCCTGCAAAGTAACACATTGACACTGGGAGGGCTTAGCCCAGCACTGGGTGCTAGGGTAGCCACGTGTGGCTCTTGAAACTTAATTAACAATTAAATAAAAGCTAAAAGTCCGTTCTTTGATGCACGAGCCACGTTTCAAGTGCTCCAAAGCCACAGGTGGCTAGTGGCTACCAAGTTGGACCGCACAGAAGAGAACATTTCCGTCGCTGTAGAAGGTTCTGTAGGGCAACGGGGGCTTGGGCAACCTGAGAGGCAGGATAAAGTGCGGGCTCTAGAATCAGAGGCCTGGCTCTGCCACGGAGTCACTTACCCACTCTGTAAAATGGGGACACTGTTAGTGCCTTCCTAAGAGTTGACGTCGGGATGTGATGCTAAGAACATGAAGGTATATGATAAATGCTTAAAATGTATATATGTGTGTATGTACATGTGTGTGTGTACAGGGTCGGATAAGATCTTCCGGAAAAGCCCGAACGAAATTTTGGGCCACCCCAATACTTTAAGCCTTCCTACACTCGAGGAGTGAGCGGTCATTAAGCCAGGATTAAGGCTGTTCGACCCTGCAGTCCATGCCCTGCAACTCCAGGCTGCCCTTTATTAAACTCAGCTGCATCCAGGGCATGAAGCGGCCTTTTTGCAACATCTAGTCCGTTTCCCCACCCCACCGAGCTTGATGCTGGGAGCCGTGTTCACAGGTGAGCAAACCGAGGCTCCGTGAGTTGATGTCCCCACAGTCAGTCAGGATCGGAACCCAACTCTGTTTGGCCACAGAGCCCATGTTCTTGGCACCACAGCCCCTGCCTCCCAGCGGCCTCCCTGGGAGCCGAGGTCTTGGAGGCCAGAAGCGAGGCAGGAAACGAGCACGCTGGGCCCTCCTCTGCCAGACTCATTATCGGGGATAATTTTAGACTCAGTCCCACCCAGGCTCAGGCCTCAGAGGCGAGTTCCGATCTCCACAGGTGCCGAGAGGCGGACGCCTTTTGGAACTGGGTAGAATAAGCATTAGCCACATTTTTATAGAGCCCACTCTTTGTCACAGTTAAGCATTTTTCCCTTTTAAAGCACATTAATACTACAAGGAGTGGAGCCGGGGGCGTGGCAGCTGAGTCACCTAATCTGCCCTTATGGGCTGCAGCTTGCAGCTTCTTAGTTTAGCTGCTCTTCGGTTCCTCAGACAATTTCTTTCCTCTCGCAGTGCCAGGGCAAGAAATATTTTGTCCTTTTGAACTGAACCACCCACTGTTTTTCACTTCTCTCAAGCACTCTCCTTTTTTTTAAGGGATGCTCGGTGGGGGGGGGGGGAGCTTCCGCCCACAAAATTATCCACGAAAACTCCCCAAAATAGAAGCTCTCAGCTGGGGTGGGAACGTGCCAGCATATGAGGAAAAAGCAAAAGAGAAGCTGAATCAAAGCAAATAGAAGGCGTCCAGGTGGCCATGGGGAGAAAGGTCCAGGGAGACTGCAAGACATCTGGGCTGAAGGAGACCTTGAATCACCGGGGAAGCCTTTTATTAGAATCTCTTCCCTCCAACAGCCTCCCAAATAAGAAACGCAGGTATTTCTGCTGAGACATCACTTACTGGTGCTACCCAGACAACTGATTCAACACCAGGAATATTTCAGAGGACTTGGGCAGCTTCAAGGAGAGCACCCACTGGTTCCCCTCACTGCGTTTATAGCCCAAGTGTCATCCTCACCTGTCGGTCACCTTGACCGCCAACCCCTTCATGGCTGGAAGGTAGACAGCAGTTAGAATTGGTCCGGACTCCCACGAGTCTCAAACACAGAAAGTGGGACAGACCCAGATGTATGAAAACCAGAATGGTGAGGGTTACTGATCTCTTATCACGTGACCAGTTACTGAGTACATGCTGTGGGGCAGGTATGAACTCATTGACTCCTCTCAATAATCCTAGGATTATCATTTTACAGAGGAGGAGACTACAGCACAGAGAGGTTATGCAGCTTGCTCTAGGTTGCACAGCCAGTAGGTGGCAGAGATGGGATTAGAACCCCAACCACCTGATTTTAGAGCCCGGGTTCCGACCCACCAGGCAACGCTGCCTCTCGAGTGTCAACTCAGTTGCTCCACTGGACTATAATTACCTTCAGCATGAAGTCCGGAATCCCATATGTGGTCTACTAAGACCTATCAAATTTACCCCACCCCTTCCAGCCTCATCGCTCACCTCTGACACCTTTGAACTCCAGAAGTACTCAGAGCCCCCAATCATCTGTGTCCTTCCTTGCTTGTCAGGGCCTTCCAGCAGGCTGCTTCCTCTCGCCTCCTATCCCTGCTCTTCTCTCTTTACTTGGGTAATTCCACTGGCCTCCAGTGGGAGGAGGGCTTGCCTTGGATAGCATTTCTTTGGGGAGGTTGCAAGCTTCCTCACCTGTAAAATGGAGCTATACCAACGTCTTAGGGAGACATGAGGATGTGATGACATTGTGTCTAATGAAACACTAAGTGCAGTGCCTGGTATAAAGGAAGCACTCAATAATTGTACTAAAATTACTATCATCTTGCTACTACTTACAGCAGTTATACAAGTACCCAGATCAATCAAAGATACCATTTCAGAGATTTCCCATCCCTCTTAGAATACAATCCGGATACCTCACCATGGCTGTCATAGCCAGCCTCTAAGAAGGTCCCAGGGGTGCCCACCTGGGTATTCTTGTTCTTGTCCAGGCCCTCCCACCCTGTGTAACAGTAGGACATTGCCAAAATGGTGGCATGTGACTACTGAGGCTAGGTTATAAAAGAAGTGTGGCTTCTGCCTTTCTGTCTTGGATCACTCACTCTGGGGGCAGCCAGCTGCCAGGTTGTGCGGACACTCAAGCAGCACTTTGGAGAGATCACATGGTGAGGAGCTGAGGTCTCCTACCAACAGCCAAGATTTCAGATGATGCAGCCACAGGGACCAACTAAGCTGCTCCAGGCCCACAGAGATATTACATGCTTGTTCCTTTAAGCCGCTAAGTTTGGAGGGAACAGCAAACTAATACAAAGGCCTCCAAGACCTGACCCCACCCACGTGTCCAATCTCATCTCCCTCCCCTCTCCCATTCACTCACCTGCTCCAGCCTCACGGTCCTTTCCTACCTGGTCCCCCCTCTTGGCTTTTGCGCTTCCTTACCCCTTTACCTGGAACCCTTTGTCCCATGATCTCTCATGGCCGGTTTCTTTCATCCTCTTGGTCTCAGTTCAGATGTTACCCTACGAACACATTCTTCCATGACCTTCATCTCTAAAATCTGCTCCTCTGCCCTAAAGCCCAACCCCGCTCCACAAATCTCAATCACAACACCTGTTGTATTTCTGTAGAGCATTCACCACTTACCACAAATAAATTACATATTCACTTGTCTATCATATGTCTCCCCTGCCTCCCAACTAAAATATAAACTCTACAAGGGCAGGACTTTGTTTTATTCATTGCTGCCTCCTCAGCACCAAGAATGATGCCTGGCATATGGCTGGACCTCAAAGAGCTTTGATGAGTAAATAACAGAATGTAAAATTGTCTCATCGGTTTGTTTACTTGGTTATGACTCAGACTAGGAAAAGAGGACCCTGCCTGTCTTACTTGGGGCTTGGAATGCTGTCTGGAACTGGTGGGTACTCGGTAAATCATCCTATCATATGTCTACTGAGTGGTGTCTCCGTGACAGGCTCCCTCCCAAGCCCTCCTTATTTACCAACTCATTTGGTCCTCACGACAACTCTGTAGGAGGAAGACTACTATTATCCCCATTTTGCAGGTGAGGAAACAGGCACAGAGACCCAAGGTCACCAAATAGTAAGGAGCAGACAGCGTGAACTCGGATAGTGGCAGCCTGGCCCCGGAGCCGTACTCCCAGGCCCTCTCAAGGTTTGTCGAATGAATGGCAGGCAGGCCTGAGTGTCTGGCCACCTTTTCAGCTGGCCGGGGAGGACCCTCACTCCGTCACATGGCCAAGGAGATGGATGAGATGCTCAGCTGGGGTTGGCAGGGAAGAAGGAACGGGGCGGTGGCTGGGTAGCTGGAGAGGCTTTCCCCGTTTCCAAGCGATGGAAAGGTTCACCTCATCCGGAAAGAACTCCCAGTTCCCTGGCTGTGGCAGGCAGCGAGGTGTCTCCCCGGCCTGGTTCATTTTAAAATACATTGTCTTGCTTTTAATAGCCTCCCTGATCTGCTCTTGGAGGTTCTCATGACTGACTCTTCCCAAAATAATACCCAGCGCCGCTTTTTCCAACTCAGAAGTGCTGAATCTTGCTACCTCGCAATCAGCCGCTGGCTGCCAACCCAGAGCCCTGGTTATCCCAGGGTCCCTCAAGCCGGAATGTGACCCAACAGGGAGATTTCCGAGGCGTTTGGAGAGAACCCCCGACGTTCTCTGCCAGCTCACCGGGCTGCTGACAGCGAGTTTCCAGCGAGAGCCTGTCCCTCCGCGGGGTTCCCTCCGCTGCTGAACCGGGATGTGACAAGAGGCCAACGGCAGCCCCCGGGATGCCCCAGGCCCGCAGGGTTGGGGCAGTTTTTCCTAGAAGCTGGAGAGCTGACGTGGAGGGAGAGGGAATCGGCCTGCCTTGCCTTCCTCCTTCGCCGGCAGAAGAAAGAGAAAGGCGGGCAGAAGGAAAGGTTTATCTCGTTTGCATTCTTCTGAGAGCTAAGCTTGAAACATTCAGGCCTTTTGTTAAAAAAAAAAAAAGGGACTGAGGTGCGTATACCTAGACTTTTTCTCCTCATATTTTAAAAATCAATAGGCCTGTCTTGTTGCTTTGTTTATTCGTTTCACAAATATTGTCACATACCTGCAATATTCTGGGCACTGGGGCTGCAGCCATGAGAAAAACAGATACAGGATGCTGTCCTCATGGGGCTTACAGTCCAGGGGGGAGATCAAGAGAGAACACAAGAATACAGACGACATGGATGAGTGGTGATACATGCGAAGGAAGAAAAAGAAAGTGGAGCTATGATGGGGAAAGGAGCCAGTTTTAACCAGGGTGGTCAGGGAGAGCTTCACTGAAGAGGTGACATGAGCAGAAGTGAATGAAGTACGAGAACTGGCTATGCAGCTAGCTGGGGAACTCATTGAGAACAGAGGGGACAGCATGTGCAAAGGCCCTGAGGAAGTCTCCTCTATGACAGTGAACGTGCTGTCACTGGAAATATTCATTCTTTCATACATTCAACAAATTTTCTGGGCACCTGCCTTGTGGCCCTGAACTTGCTGCTGGGGATACAGTGAGAAAACAAGACAGAGAGTTCACGTCTTCAGGGAACTCTCCATCCAGTGGGGGCAAGAAAGGTCAACACACATTACAAAGCAGGGTTCTAGTGCTGAGATGAGAGAGGCTTGGGGAGCCAAAAAACACATGAGAGAGCAACAACTTAGTCACGGGGGTGGGGGTGGGGACTGTCAGGAACAGTGTCATCTAAACGGCATCAATAATAATAGTTGCTAAAATTTATTGAGGGTTTACATTTTGCCCTTTTCCAAGAGTTTGACACGTATTAACTCATCTAATCCTCATAACCTTTGAAAGAAATTCAAATTTTTTTTTTCAAAGATGATGAAAGAGGTTAAATGACTTACCATAGGTCACATGGCGGAAGAGCCTGGAATCAAACCCTTAAAGAGACAGGACATATGATCCACTTCCCCTTCTCCCCTTCCTGCTAAAATGGAGACTTGATGGTAGGAGCTCAAGCAGCCATTTTGGGCCATGAGATAGAAACTGTGTTAATGAAGACAAATGTGCCAGATGGAAGGAGCTCAGGTCCCTAAGGATCACGGTGCCTCCATATCAACCCTGGACCTCCCATCCAGGTTCTTTTGTAAGAAAAAAACAAATATCTAACTTGTTGAATCTCCTGCTATTTGTGGATCTTTGGTACAACAGCCTAACTTGCTTCCTAGTCTATATGGATTTCACTTTAAGAGTATAAAGACATCAAGTACAGAGACACTGAGTAACACGGATCAGATATGTGCTTCAGAAGATGGCCATGGGTGGGGTTAAGAGGCTCCAGAGGGACTTCCCTGGTGGCGCAGTGGTTGGGAGTCCGCCTGCCAACGCAGGAGACGGGGGTTTGAGCCCTGGTCCAGGGAGCTCCCACATGCCGCGGAGCAGCTAAGCCCATGCGCCGAAGCTGCTGAGACTGCGCTCTGGAGCCCGTGGGCCACAACTACTGGAGCCCACGCGCCTGGAGCCCCTGCTCTACAACAGGAGAGGCCACTGCAGTGAGAGGCTCGCAGCACTGAAACGAGGAGCAGCCCCCACTCGCCGCAACTGGACAGGGCCTGCACGCAGCAACAAAGACCCAACACAGCCAAAAATATATAAATAATTTCAAAAAAAAAAAAAAGAGGCTCCAGAGCCAGCTGGCCTGTGTGCAAATCCTAGCTCTGCCTCTCCCCAGTTTTGCGACCAAGCTACTTATCTTCTCTGTACCTCGGTTTCCTCATCTACAAAATGGGAGTAATATTACCCAATGGGAGAGCTGTTGTGAGGAGTTAGCACACATAAGGGTGCTTAAAATAGCACCTGGTACATATTAGGGACCCTTAGGCTCTGTGAGTGCAGCTGTAGGAAGACACTCCTTACTTGAGCCCTTTGGTCTCCATAAAGAACTAGAAAAGCAGTTGGAACCTCCCTCTCCCAGCAGACACTGGTAGGTACCTGGGAGCCCAGAAAAAATGTCTAGAAGCAGCTCCAATCCTTCACTTGCAGTCAGAGGAAATGGGCCACGAAAGAGAACACCCGGATGGGGCAGTAACTCAAGATAATGTCGCAGGGTCCCGGGGGGCTGCATCTGAGTGGGGCGTGGACCAGGCCACGTTGCAGGAGCCAACCTCTGCACAATCCAGCCCAGTAAGCTGTGCCTGGGAGCCCCGCACGGAAACGCGGCAGGAGAAGCACGCTGCCCTTTCCCCCGCCGGGCTCCCTAGAAGATAAGAAGCCCCAGCTTCCTGAGGATGTGCTCTGAACCTTCCCACTGGCTCCTCTGGGCTTGTCAAAATATTTCTTTGTGGAGTCATCCCGTGTTTCCATTAATAAAGGTATTTTTGGGCTCCTGGCAACAATGGGTGAATGTTACAAAAGAGGTCGGGCCTTCCAAGGTAAACAGAGCTCATCCCGGACCCCAGTCAGCCGGCTCTGGGCTGCCAAGTCAGGGGAGTAGTGTTCTTATTCTGGGGCTCTCTGCGTTCTGAGCTGTGATCCAGCCCAGGAGAGCAGGCTCTGGGGCCATCTGCCTCTGTGGGCAGGACAGAGTCTCACACTAGAGCAGAGGGGCAGTGCCATGGTAATTCAGGACCCCCTGGGATGTCTTAGTGCAATGCATGCCACGTCCATCCATCTCCTGACTCCAGCTGGTCAGTCAGCACACAGTTGTTGATGTGCTGCTCTGGGTCCAGTACCACACAGACAGAAGAGACATGGTCTCTGGCCTGGAGGAGCACAAGCCCTGCAGAGTGACAGACGCGGAAGCAGGTAGACCCACAGGGGCACGGCAAATGTCGCCCTGGGGACAAGCGAAGGGAGGGGGGAGGGGCGCATACAGCACAGTGATGAAGCCTGTGGGCCCTGGGTTCTAATTCAGCTCCACCACTTACTGACCATGGGGCCTTGGGGCAAGTGACTCAACCTTTCAGTGAGCCAGTTTCCTCATCAGCAAAATGGGGACAGTAATGAGAGTTAATATGAAGAACATGCTCAAAAGAGAACCATGCACAGTTCAGGGTTAGCTATTAAATCATTGCTGCTAGAGCGCCCTAAACGTCCATCAGCAGAGGGATGGCCAAAGAAGAGGTGGTGCATATGTACAACGGAATATCACTCAGCCGTAAAAAAGAACGAAATAATGCCATTTGCAGCAACATGGATGGACCTAGAGATTATCAAACTAAGTGGAGTAAGTCAGAAAGAGAAACACAAATACCATATGATATTACTTACATGTAGAATCTGAAATATGACACAAATTAACTTATTTATGAGACAGAAACAGACTCACAGACATAGAAAACAAATTTATGGTTACCAAAGGGGAAAGCGGGGGGCGGGGAGGTTTGGGATTAGCAGATACAAACTACGATATATAAAATAGATAAACCACAAGGTTCTACTGTATAGCACAGGGAACTATATTCAATATCCTGTAATAAACCATAATGGAAAAGAATACGAAAAAGAATATGTATATAAATGTATAACTGAATCACTTTGCTGTACACCAGAAACTAACACAACATTGTAAATCAACTATACTTCAATAAAAAATAAATAAATCCCCCCCCAAAAAAATCATTGCTGTTAGATAACTAAAGCATACTCTGTAAAGGAAACATTTGCCCTCGAAAATATCTTACCAAGTTTTATAGAAACCTTTCTAAATTTCATTACACTTTATAAATTGTTTACAATTTGTTAAAGAAATCAGTATTTGCTGAATGAAGAAATGAATAAGTAAATGGATGGGGGGATGGATGGAGGGATAGATGGACTCAATGTGTCAGTGACGGTATTAGTAATCTATCGCTGCATAATAAATCACCCCAAACTTTAGTGTCTTCAAACAACAATAAACATTTTTTCTCTCACATAAAGTGAGTGAGAAATTCTAGAGCAGCTTGGTTGGGTCTTTTATCGCATTGAAGTCAAGATGTCAGCCAAGGCTGTAGTCATCTGAAGGCTTGACTGTGGCTGGAGGATCCGGTTCCAAGGAGGCTCCCTCCCTTGGCTGGCACCTGGGTCCTAGGTGCTGGCAGGAGGCCTCAGTTCCTCCCCACGTGGGCCTCTCCTCAGGCTGCTCGAGCACCCTCTTCGCATGGCAGCTGGCCTCCCCCGGAGTGAGAAGGAGAACCAGGCAGAACCAGAGGCTGTGACCAATCACGGAAGTCACTTCCATCACCCCCACCACATCCTGCTCCTCGATGCACGTTGCTAAGTCTAGCCCACATTTCAGGGCCAAGGAACAAGGCCCCGCCTTTGCCTTTTGAAAGGCAGTGTGTCAGAGAACTCAGATACAGTTGAAAATCACAACAGTGACCAAAGAGATTCCTTAAACAGACCAGAAGGGCTTCAAATACCAGCTTCTGCAGACCAAATGAGAATACACTGCAGGAGTCCATTCATACGAAATGCTGGGACAGTCCAGACCAATCTGTAGGACGGCAGTCAGAGTAACAGGTGGCTGCGTGGAGGGTGCGGTCAACAGCAAATGGCAGCAGGAATGTTCTGTATCTTGACTAGGGGGGTTGATGGTCAACGCTGTTTGAACTGTACACTTTAAGTGTGCATTCCATTGTACGTAGGTTATGATTTAGTAAAACTGACTTTAAAAAAAATACCAGCTTCCTGACTCAGGCAACTAACTGTTCCTACAGTTTCTTTGGTCTAGGTCAGGAGTTGACAAACTATGACCAAATCTGGCCCATTGCCTGTTTTTATAAATAAAGTTTTATTGGAACACAGCCACACACATTTATGTATGGGTCATCTCTGGCTGCTTTCCTGATAAGATGGTAGAGTGGTACAACTGGGTTGTAACAGAGATCAGATGGCCTGCACAGCTGAAAAGATCAACTATCTGGCCCTTTACAAACGACGTTTGCTGACCCCAGCTCTAGAGGAAAATTAGAAACTTATACTACTTTAGCAACATTCGTTTTCAGGGCCAAATGGATCCAGTTTCCCAATCTTTTTACCCAAAGACTGCCCGGCTCCCATGTGTGCATGCAGGGCAACTTCTCCCAGAGGCAGGCAGATGTGGGAAGATCCACGTCCTCCGGAAGATCCCTCAATTTATTCCATTTGGGAACCATCTGATGTTTCTTTAGAAGCTTTTTCTGCAACCCACTCTTTAGTGTCTGGGAGCTCTGCCTGGGCTGGTGAATCAAGAAGATGGTCGTCAAGTAGAACCTGGCCCCATGGAGCAGGGGCCGATGACATCACTCCTTGGGGAGTGTTTATATTCCATGAACTATGTTTATCAACATTCAGCCTTCCTGCCTTCCCTCCCTCCCTCCCTCCTTCCTATAAAGACATGCCAATCTGCTGGATTCGTTGTGTGGACCAGGTTCTCTCAAAGTGAGCCTTTTGCATGGTGCTGACTCAGTCTGTAGTCAGGCAGACGGTATACAATTGCACTGTAATCAGCTTTAAGAGCAAAACTCATTAAAAACCAAAATGGCTGTATCCACAGGGAGATCAGCTAGCTGGTTTGTAACCACCTAGAGGGGTGGGATAGGGAGGGTGGGCGGGAGGGAGACGCAAGAGGGAAGAGATATGGGGACATATGTATAACGGATTCACTTTGTTGTAAAGCAGAAACTAACACACCATTGTAAAGCAATTATACTCCAATAAAGATGTTAAAAAAAAAATAAAAATACCAAAATGGGAGCAAAGAATGGAAGGCTGTAGAGAGGATACTGTCTGTCACCGGCCTCTCTTCCCAAACCTGAAAAGTCAGAGCATGGGACATAGGCGACAATCTCCAGGCCCCAATCCTGACAGACCTTAAACCCTGACCGGGGAGGAGGGTCCTGAGGGTGAGAGGGACCTTGTGCCGTGGCCTGCTGGGGGCCTCCTGCTGCAGGAAGACTCCCTCTAAATACCCATTGGCTTTGCCCCTAGCCCTTAACATCCCTTCCTTCTTCCTCTGGAAACAGTGCTGCCATTCTTATTTGGGGATCAAACCTTTCTGACTCGCAGCTCATGCTGTTCAGGAAGGACCGAGTCTACCCCAGCTTTGGGGATGTGCGTGTGACCTGGGTCCAGCTTATCAGCATCCAGAGCGACTGGCTCAGGCCCGTGAGAATCAGCCCCGGGGCTTTAGTTTGAACGAGTAGAGAAGAGAATCTCACTCACACATTTTCTGTCTTTCCTCCTGAGATAGAAGGATGTAAGCCTGGAATTGCTGTCAGCCTGCTCGGCGCATTGCGATCTAGGTAGCAAGATGTCAGAAATGTAAGACCACAGAGGAAGGCCAAGAGATAGGAAGAGATTACGTGCTGCTGACAACATGTGAGCCTCTGAATCCAGCCACGCCTGAAGCCAGAGGAAATTCGTGTAGCTTCTCCCGTATATGAAAACATTTCTTTTTCAGGTAAGCTACTTTGAATTGGATGTTCTGTCATTTGCAACATCTCCTATTCCATCCATAGGAGTTTGAACTCTGGAACTGGGGCCTCAGTTGCTGAGAGGAAAGCAAGGACAAACCAAGGGAAACACAGAGAAATGAGGCTGGAGCTTTGATCATGCAGCTCCTGAAACCCTCCTTACCACTAAAGCTCCTGCTAATGAGGTGATACACTTCCTTAAGCTTTAAGCCAGTTCGAGTTAGGTTTTGCATTACTTGGGGCCAAAAGTGTGTCCGGTGACACAGTCAGTTTTCTTAAATGTAACACAGAGATGATCACACGTATCTCAAATAGCGGCTGTGAGGAATAGGGACCAGCTGTGTAAAGCTCCAGCCCAGAGCCGACAGACCAAGTAGGGACTCAGCAGATGTTCCCTTTGCTTCTGTGACTGATTTCCTTCCCCTCCCTCACAGCTGGCCCCATGCAGGGCAGGCAGGGGGTCTGCCAGGTAGGATGGGACCCTCCATGTGCAGTGGTCCCTGGCCCCTCAGATGCGATCAAGGGTGACATTTTAAGGGTGAGCCTGGGGACAAGTGGGGCTAGGACTTTAAGCAGACCCACAGTAGGGCATGTCAGTTTATCCACCTTCTGGTAAAACAGCCCCCAAATCTCTCTCTGGCAATTCCCCAACCCTCAGTCTATACACTTGGAAGTCTACACACTTGCCTGTGGAGGCAAGATGGCAGGCCCACGGTGAGAAGCTGTCAAAGGATGAGAACTGGTATGCCTAGAAGCAGATCTTAAAAGGACTTTCTCTCTAAAACTTGTTTTTCCTACCTCCTGATAAGCATCTTGACTCACCATGGCAGTAAGAGCAGTGAAATGGGTGCTATCACAAGAGCTATCTTGAAGCATTTCATTCCAGTTCCCAAATGGAGCTTTATATTGTGTTTGTCATAAATCCACATATTCTTCTCTTCCGGACAACCAGAACTACAAAGCAGAGCTTGCTTCAACATCTGAGGGCAGGACGCCAGGACCCTCACCCTTCTGTGGACATCCCATAAAAACACAAAAAGCCAATGCCTCCACCAGATCCTGTGCACCATCACGAGGAAACACAGGGCCACCTGCTGAAGATCTGCTTAGAAAGGAAGGGCAGCACCTTGAGCAGTGAACGTGCTAGAACAACTCAGCAAAATGGTCTTTACGCTACTAGGCACCGTTGTTATTCTTGGGGATGATACCACAGACGCCGTCAGAAACTGGATTCTCCAAAACACAGATATTGTGATATTGAGGTTCTCAGGAATCAAAGAGAAATGTTAGCCCATATGCTCCATGTGTCATCTGAAAAAATGCAATCTGGTGTAGTCACCAATACAGTGAAATAATAACAAAATGTCTTTTCATATACATATGAAAGAGAGAGAGATGGGGGAAGAAAAAGAAAGAGAGAGAGGGAGGAAGAGAGGGAAGGAAAAAGAGAGGAAGAAAGGAAGGAAGAAGGGAGGGAAGGAGGGAGGGAGGAGGGGTATCACGTGACCAGGGCCTAAACCAATCAGCACATGGAACTCCCCTGACCACTATGATTGGTTCAGGGATGAGCACATGACCAAGTCAGGGCCAGTGTTTATACAAAAGGCCTTCAACCCGGCTTTGGACAGACTCACTCTTTCCTGTTGGAAATGAAGGGAGGAGGATGTGACCAACGTGGCAACAGAAGGGGCAAGCTGGAGTAGAGTCAGTGTGGTGAAAGCAGAGCCAAGAGAGTGAGAGAGAAACCAAATCCCAGTCACAATGTTGGAACCCCTGAATCCAACTGAGCCTGAAGTCCACCCCTGGACTTTTCAATAATAAACTCCTTTTTACTTAAATCAGTTTGTAAGGTTGCATGGGGTATGGGTTAAATTTGAATTTCAGATAAACAACGAATAATAAACTTTTAGCATATGTATGCCCCATGCAATATTTCGGACAACCTTATGCTAAAAAAGTATTTGTTGTTTATCTAAAATTTAAATTTAACTGGGAGTCCTATCTTTTATCTGGCAACCTTACCAGCTTGGGCCAGGTTTCAGATTACTTGTACCCAAGCGTGTCTTAACTGATGACCAGCCCCACACCCTTCAACAAGGGCACCGAGGTGCCCACTGGCCCCAACTCCCTCCACAGACCAGCCCCAAGGCCCAACAGCAGGAATTTGCACTATGTGATTTCTCACAAGGACACCACCCCTGGAAGTAAAGACCCATTGCCAACGTCCTGTTTAGAAATGGCGGGCTTCCTTGGTGGCGCAGTGATTAAGAATCTGTCTACCAATGCAGGGGACACGGGTTCGAGCCCCGGTCCCGGAGGATCCCACATGCCGCGGAGCAACTAAGCCCGTGCACCACAACTACTGAGCCTGCACTCTAGAGCCCGCAAGCCACAACTACTGAGCCCGTGTGCCACAACTACTGAAGCCCATGTGCCTAGAGCCCATGTTCTGCAACAAGAGAAGTCACCGCAATGAGAAGCCTGAACACTGCAACCAAGAGTAGCCTCTTCTCGCCACAACTAGAGAAAGCCCGTGCGCAGCAACGAAGACCCAACGCAGCCAACAATAAATAAATAAATAGATTTAAAAAAAAAAAATAGAAATGCCTCCTATGGATCAGGGCTCGCCGGGCATCCTCCTGCTTCCTCCCCAGGGCATTATTCTAGGAGGTAAGCAAACTACAGTCCGCGTTTTATAAATGAGTAAACTGAGACTCAAAGGTTTTGTGCTTCACATGGGGTCAGCCATGTTTCTTACCAAGCCTCGTTCTAGGAATTACTCTTCTCAGCAGGAGGAGCTAGGGAGGGAGCTGCTCCCCGAGGGTCTTTTGGAGGGAGCCTCGTGGCCGCTCTCTGGACAGAGGCAGGAGGCCTGGGGTGTCTGAGTCACTCTGGCTGGGATCGCAGAAGACCCAGTGGCTTCCTTCCCTGAGGGGTTTCAAGCTCCTGGGCACAGGGTAAGAGAAGGGACATCACGCTGACCCCAGACAGCCAGGGGAGCGGAGGACGCCGGCAGGTCCCGGTGGGGGCAAGTGTCCCCTCTGACTTCCAGTCTCCTCGGCGTTTCCCAGGCCCCTCTCCTCAAGGGATCCTCACTTTCAACTTCGGTTTTGCTTTTTTTTCCTTTTCTTCTCTCTGTTGTTACCACTTTATAAAGAAATAAATAAAGCAAACCAACAAAGCAAACATCTGCAAAGCTTTGTGGAAAATGGCATCTTGCTCCGACGACCCACCCTCCCTGGAGTCAGAATGCAAATGCCCGCGGGATTCACAAGTGGCCCCCAAATGCTCTCCGAGGTGAGACGCAGGCCCCTCTTCTCTCCTACCAAAGCCCTGTCTTCGCCTGGGGTCACGTCCTTCCAAAATCACCACCACCTCCAAGGAGGTGGTTCCCAACTCCCTGCCCTGAACAAGTGCCCCACAGTCTCATGGGCCTCCGTGCGCTATGCCCAGCGCATCCCCAATCCCATCCTATCCATTTCCTCCCACTTGGGTCTCTCTTTTCCACTTGGGCAGGCACTGCTCCGCCACGGACTTACATCTCATTCCTGACCCGTCACAAAAGCCTCTTCTCCCCTCGCGTCACCTCTTCTGCTTCACTCCAACCAACCCCTCTCCCGCCACCACTGCCAAGGGTATCTTCCCAAAGAATAGTTTGGATAATAATATCACTCCCCTGCTCAACAACCCTCTATGGCTCCCCATTGCCTCCTGAAATAAATACCAGCTTCCTCACTATGGTGTTAAACCTTCCTGTGGTGGATGTCTGCTGTTTTTTGGTTTTCCATCATTCCTTTTCTCTTCTCTTGGCAACTTCACTCTGGGTTTTCTTGGGGGAAGAGGGAGGAGTCACACATCCCCCCCTCTGAGTCCATGTGGTTTGGGGGCTGCCTTCAGTCTCACATCCAGGAGGGGGGTTGTGTGACCCAGGCTGGGCATGTGCCACGTTCCCCTGAACAAAGGAGTTGGTTCAGGGTTGGCCATGTGAGCCAGGTCAGGCCAACCACAGTCAACACCAGGTTTCTGGCTGGAACTGCTGAGAAAGAAGGGCTCTCTCTGTCTCTGTCTCTTTCTCTCTCTCTGTTGGTGTTGCCAGGCAGGCCAGAAACTGCTGAGGGCCGTCTTACCACCACAAGGGGAGAGCCAACTCAGGAGAAAACAGAGCTGTGAGATCAAGAAAAAAGTGGTCTTTAAAATATCTTAAAGTCCCTGGATACAGCTGTGCCTGAAGCCAACGCTACCCACTCACTACATCCCTCTTTTTTTTTTAAGTTTGGACTAGTTTGACGTGAGTTTCTGTCACTGGCAACTGAGCAACATGGTTTCAGCTTCCTTTCTAGCTGTACTCCCACTATTTCCCTACATGTCTTTACACTTCTGAGAAAATGGCATCGGGAACAGCTAGTGGAATGCACTCCACCTTCCAGCCTCTGTGTCTTTAGTCCTGCTGTCTCCTTGACTTGAAATGCCCTCCTGACATCACTGTCTACCAAAACACTAATTCTTCTTTAAGGCATTTCTCAAGCAGGCTTGCAATCCATGAGAATGTCATCGCTGTCATTGCCTTGCTTTCTGCCCCTGTAGTGCTCTCAAAGAACTTATCACCCATCCTTGAATTCCAGTCATTTGTACACCTCCTATTCCTTCTCAGAGACAGGGACTTAGAGGACAAGAAGACATCTTCATTCAGCTCTAAGCACAATGCATGGCACAGAACAGAAGCCCAGGAAAGCATCTTTGCCCTCAAGGCCACCTGGTGAAACATCCCAAGGCTCACTCACCTGAAGCCTTGATTTTGTGGCAGATGGTCTGCCTGCCCCACATCTGCTACCACACCTTTTCATACCAGTACCCCCATTTTCCTCTGGGGAACCATTCCATCTCCATTCCTATTCTTGTGGCTTAGGTGGAGCTCAGCCCACCTCTCTCTGGCTCCAGTAATGACATGTGGCCCAGAGCTGGCCAGGCAGGGCATCTCACACTTCCAGCCACAGTGATTGTCTCAGGGTTGGATGAGGGACCGACCAATGAGATTCAAACCTAGAAGTTCTGCTGGAGCTAATGAGAAGGAGCCACTCTGTGGACTGGGATTGGAAAACTAGTGGGATGTGAGCCTAGGTCCCTGGGGCCGTCAGTAGGAGAGGTTCTGCCTGGAAAGAAGCAAACGTCAAACCAAATAAAGCCAGGCGATAGAGGCAGATGCCTGATATCAATTTCATCCTAGATCCAGCCATGCCTGAAGCTGACCCTACTCTGTACTTTTTAGGTACATGAGTCAATAAATTCCCAATTAATCGGGCTTCTGCTGCTTGCAACCAGGAGTCTCAGCTGATACAAGTTCCACATCCTTCTCTCCATCATAATGCCTAACCCAGAACGTCCATAAATATTTAGTCACTGATTAACTGAGGGCAGGAAACACTCTCTGCCTTGTCACTATCCCCTCTCCCTCCACTCCACATCCCCTACTGTTAATCTAACTAAGATCTATCCATCTTTCAAGTCTCAGTTTAACTATGACTCCTAGAAAGGCCTTTCCTAACACTCCCAGAGAAAAAAATTATGCCTCCCCATAATTTGGAACAGGCAGGAACCAGCAGACTCAAGAGACTCCCTGAGTCTCTCCTGGGCCTCATAACACCCCAGGCTTTTCCTTCATAACGCTTCTTACAGTCGGCGATTCCTAATTGTTGGCGAAAGTAGATTATTATTCTACGTTCATTTCCCCTCCAAACTGCAAACTCCATCAGGTGAGACACTGTCTCTTTTACCACTGCATCCCCAGAGCCAACGTGGAGACTAGCACAGAGTAGGTGCCCAGTAAATGATCACTGAATTAATAAATGCATTGACACCACTCAGAAATCAATTAAAAGATTATGTGACCCATGTTTCTCAGTTTGAATAAAGATGGTGGAACCACATACCCTATTTGCACCTGGTCCCTTGAAGGAGGGTTCCAGGGAGAACCAGGCTGGGGAAGGCTTGGAGGGAAATTGCCTCTTTGTGCAACTCCACGGGGGTTTTAGCATCTTGAACTTGATCAGAAAGCCCAACACAATTTGTGGTTCATTACTAGGGACCCTAGCCACGCCCTGAAGCAAATGTCAAATTTCACACATTTAATGAACTCCATACTTGAAATATGTGGCCTGTAAAATCTGATTTACACTGCTGTTAAAATCCATGGTGCCTAAAAAGGAACGTGAAAAGTATATATTTGTGCTTAGAGAAGGGCTTTTTTTTTTCCCCGAGAAGTTAATTCACTCCAAGGTGCCTAAACGTTCCCTAAAGCTTTATTTCAATTGCAATATTTCTTTCAGCACCTCAAATTTAGTTACCAACTTTTGAGAAGAGTGGTTGTGTTACATCACACACGAGTGGAAAAGTGTCACCATGTAATTGTCAGCTCTCGGGAAGGGAATTGGAGTTGACAGCTGAGGTGGGGACAGCCCCCACCTGCACAGCCAAGTTTACTTGGCACCATCATTAAAACCTGCCTTACGTCAACTTCGGTGCAGCCATCGTGGCTGGCAAGGTGAAAGTTTTTTTCATTTCAGCCCAAATCCTTATTTACTGGATGCTAACCACCTGGTGTTTCTTTCTTCTCCAGGTTTGCCACCGGCTTTGGCACATTTTAGGTAAGTTTCATACCTGGGACGGCTGAGCTACGTGGCAGGTCACAGATGGACTCCCTCTGGGGGTGCTCCAAGGAGCAATGAGGACACAACCTTTATGGCCACTTCCGGACTGAAAAGGACACCCTGACTCCTACCCCCCACCTTTCAAGCTCCACTGGTTCAAAGAAATCCGTCCAACAAAGAGAGATAAAGCACTGTAGACCCTGCTGGGGTCAAACAACGGCCACCCCCTCTCCCTGGTTTCGGAAGAGCAGGGGTCAAATCTGATTGGCCGTCCTCCATTCCCCTCTCGCCAGTGATTGGTTTAGGGGTGGGCGTGTACCCCAGTACTGGCCAATGAGATGTAAGAGGGACTTCCAGGAGAAGTTTCAAAGCTGATCAAAACAGATGGCCGAGGAGAGTGTGTCCCGATTTTTCTAAAGTTCCACCAGAGATCCCGAGAGTCACCCTAGTGTGGAACTCAGTGCCTGCATTTCAGAGTAGGAACTGAAGCCTCGAGAGGGAACGTCTTGATCAGGGAGTTCAGTGGCAAAGCCAGGATTATTACTGTAATAGACACAGTTATTCTTTGACCACCAAGCATCCATTTGCATTTTCTTCTTGGGGAAACAAAAACAATCCCCTTGAAAAATTACCTCTTCCCCAGGGCAGACAATCTGGAGGAACTGTAAGTCAAAATACCCGGCTATGTGACCCAAGCTGGATTCATGAGATTCTCCCACCAGGACTTTGACTGTGTAGTGATAAGCGGTGGGGTTGGGTGGGGTAGATTAAAAAAGCTGGAGGTGATAAAGCAAGCTGCAGGAACCTGACTGGAGGTGGATTAGCTCCTGCCACCTGCATGCCCAGCATATCCTGGCTCCTGCCTCTTCCAAGCCCAAGTTCCAGTCTGAGTCACTCTGCATCCTGGCCATAAATTCTCCCTCCCCGATTCTTGGCTTAGCTTTGCCAGTGCGGATTTCGGTTGCGTGCAAACATGGAGCTGTGACTGATACAGAATGGCTTTATGTGTTCATGCACCGTGCCGGGCATTTCACATATATCAACACATTTATTTCTCACAACAAGTATTATCAATTAGGGACTGGGCACACGTATACTCAGACACATCCTCATTTCCCAGATGAAAAACCTCAGGTTCAGGGTGCACTATTTGTCCAGCATTTCATAATTAATAAGTTAATAAGCCAGGTCTGGAATATAAGTGTATCTTGCGTTCCTTATCTGTCAAATGAGTTTAATGCCACTTAAACCACACGGTTACTGTGAGGACTCAACAAGACGATACAGGTGGCAAACACAGCACACACACTCCCATTTGGAAGCCATGTAGCTCTTAGAAGTCTTTCTTGAGAGGCATTTCCTGGGTCCAGTGGAGAGTCTCTGAAGAATTAAGAGAGCTTTCTCATGGGTTGATCCAGCTACCAAAAGCCACAACCCTGGACTTGGAGAAAGAAATCAGTCATACTTGGGGCAAGCAATGTGGTCTGGGGCATGAGCCACATCCTTGACATCTCTGGTGATGGGAATCCCAGCAGGTCCACTGTCTACGCCGGCCTGCAAAGTTCGGAAAGCAGCAAGTTCTGGCATGGAGACAGGCCCAGGGGGGTAAATGGACGCCTTCCTGCTAGACAACAATACTCACTTCCTGCCACTAATCAGCACTGGCCGCCATTGCTCTTCTTTCTCTTCCTCGATATGCTGAACACTTCCTGCCACAGGGCATTTGCACGTGCTATTTCCTCCGCCTCAAACACTCTTTTCTCATATCTATGAATGCTGGTTCCCCTCACCTTTCAGGTTTAAGCTCCAAATTCACCTATTCAAGGACACCGTCCCTGGCTACCAAGTCTAAAATAGCCAGCCACACACACTCCTCACCCCTCAGCCCTATCCCACTCCAGTCTCCCTCATGGCATCCTGATTTAATTTCATCATAGTAACTATCACTGTGAAATGCAGTTACCTTATTTGTTTACTTCACTTATTCATTCCACAGTTACTGAACACCCACCACGTGCCACCTTTTTCTAGGTACCCAGAATAGCAAGGAAGTGAAAGAGCACACATTCCACTGGACGATACAGAAAATAACGCTCTAATAGCACTAAGTGCCTGAGGACAAATACAGCAGGGTAAGGCACTAGAGAGTGACAGGGCTGTAACGTTAGTGGGGCAGTCAGGTAAGGCCTCTCTGAGAAGGGACATCTGAGCAAAGACCTACATGATGCTTGTTTGTTTCTCCATCTAAGACAGAAGGTACTTCAGAGAGCAGGGGCCATGGATGTCACATCCTCAGTGCCTAGAAGCTGCCTGGCTCCCAGTAGGTGCTCGTGGATGTTGAACGGTGCCTCCAGACAGCCCAGGGGCTCTCTTCCCCAGTGACAATATCCCTGCAATGACTCATGACTCGAAGCCTCTACCCCATCCCAGGGCTGACTCTGCTCATAATTAGAAGGTGGGAACAACCACAAGACAGCAGCTAGAAAATGTGGCAATTCCCTGGGAACTGCTATGTCAGGAACGGAGGTAAGGAGGGTCCTTGGGAATGATGAGAGTCAGATAAACAGAGCATTTGTCATCTTCACTGACATTTCTCAACCTCTCATGACATACCATAAAGGAATGCAACTTGCTGGACAGACTCAGGCTGTTGCTTTTACTGGGAGCCTTGAAGTTGAGGGTTAAAGCGGATTATAGCTCCAAAAAAGCAGCTGCCTCTAAGACAACAGACCTGGGTTCCAATCCTCGCCCCACCTCTTACCTAGGAGCTGTGTCACCTTGAGCCAGTCAGTGAATCTCTTAAAACCTTACCGGTAGAAACGATAACGACCGTCTCCCCCTCTTCAAAAACATTCTGTATGTGAAGCGCTTTGCATAAAAGCAGAGCTGCTGTTGAACCAAGACCCCCACACACCAGACTAAGAAATGATCTGATGCAAATGAGAACCACAAAGAGATACCACAATGCACGCACCAGAGTGGCTAGTATGAGAAATATTGACAACAAAGAGAATGAATTGACAAGCTACAGGTGGGGGAAAAATTTTTTGCAAATCACGTATTCAACAACACACTTCTATCCAGAACATATAAAGAACTCTCAGAATTCAACAGTAAGAAAACAATCTAATTTAAATGGGGGGCAGGGGGAGGGGGTGGGACATGAACACCTCACCAAAGAAGACATGTGGGTGGCAAGCAAGCACATGAAAAGATGTTCAATGTCATCGACCATCAGGAACATACAATTAAGAATCACGAAGAGGGACCACTGCACACCTGTTAGAATGGCGAAAACAAAAGGACTGACGATGCCAAGTGCTGCCAAGGATGTGGAGCAACTGGAACGCTCATGCGTTACTGCCGTGGAACGCAAAAACAGTGCAGCCGCTCTGGACACGGTTTGGTAGGGTTTGTCTTTTAACAGACTTATTAAGATATGTTATATACTATAAAACTCACCCATATGTGGTGTATAATTAAATGTGTTTTAGTGTGTGTACAGTTGTGTAACCATCATCACAAGCTAATTTTAGAACTTTTTCGTCATCCCCAAAAGAAACCCCCTACCCATCAGAAGTCACATCCATCCTCTGACCTTCCCCAGCCCTAGGCAACCACTAATCTACTTTCTGTCTCTATAGGTTTGCTTTTTCTGGCATTTTCATATAAATATGCAATCATACAACATGTGGCCTATAGGGACTGGTTTATTCCACTCAGCATGAAGTTTTCAAGGTCCGTCCATGTTGTAGCATGTGTCAGTGCTTCATTCTTTTTTACAGCTGGACCGCATTCCACAGTATGGATAGACCACATTTTGTTTATCCGTTGATCAGCTGACAATTGGATTGTTTGCACTTTTTGGCGACTGTGAATAGTGTTATGAATATTTGTGTTGTTATGTAACCCTGCTTCACCCTCAGTCTCTCTCAGTGATGCTTTTCTCATCTGCAGAATGAGGATGATAACACCTCATAATCACAGAATGAGGGGCAGGTGGGAAAGCACTTTGCAACCATAAAATGCCATGACACAGCAAGGCCCGCTTTTTCAAGTCGGGTTCCTGAATCTTCCAGAATCCACTCTTAAAACTCAATGACCACAACATTGTAAATCAACTACATTTCAATAAAAATTTTTTAAAAAAAATTCAATGACTTAATGCCACCGAACCGTATACTTTAAAATGGTTAAAATGGTACACTTTGTGTATATTTTACCAGAATAAAAAAACAAACTCAGAGTCACCACGGGCCAGGTCCTGGGCTGGCTGAGGACAAAACGGGAAGTCAGTTCCTCCCAAGCCGCCTCTCCACATCCCCTAAGAGCCAAGCCAATGAGGAAGCACCGCCCACGTGGGCTCCGGCCACCCCCTCCCCCTTCACGTCTCTCAAGCCTCTTGGTTTATGTTTTCAAACTCAAGCAGATTTTGCCTTCTGCTGTATTCATGAATTTGTTTTCCTGTGAAAACAATGTGTTCAATGATTTGCCAATTCAATGACTGCCTGCCTCTCGTTCTCCTTCCCAAATTGCGGAGTCAGTGGAGTTTGAGGGACGTCCTCGTTCTCCTTTGGCTACATCTACCCCCAGCCCTGAAGGGGTGTAAGCCCCAGGTAGGGATGCCCAGGCCAGCCCAGCATAAGGTGGGCAGGATCGCGTCCCACGCGGGGAGGAGGAGCCACTCAGAGCAGGGCAATTTAAAGGGAAAGCACCTGCAAAGTCAGGGAGAGGCGGGCAGAAAGAGTCCATCAAGGTGGGATATTGCCTCTGTGCCCAAGCTTTGAACTCTTTTAAGGACTCTGTCCACACGGGTGACCTCAGTGTTTGGAAAAAACGTGCACGTGAACCCATGTCCATGAAGGACTTTGAGCGTCGGGGAGATGGCCTCCCTCCATCTGCAGCCCGCCCTCCCTCAGAGGTCCCAAGTGATGACAACAGCTGTGCCATGAGCCTCGCTGCCGGCTCTCACAGGCGGTGTTCCCAGTCCTAAAAGCAAGCAGGGAACTGAAGCTCAGAGACTCTAAGGAATCGGCCCCATATCACTCAGTAGGTGTGGGACTGGGTACTTAAACCAAGTCTGTCTCCATTCCAGCTGGGGCCACGGCACGGTGCCCTTTGCTGCCTCCCCCTACCCCCCCGCCAAATGCCAGCCCGTCTCCTGAAATGCCATTGCATTCATTTCTACTCCCGCCCACCATTAGGCCCAGAAGAAAGGTAGCGCATTCTCTTGGCGGCTCCCTTAAGTATGAAGCCATTTTAGAGCAAAAGTCTCCACGTCTGCATCAGGCAGCCTGGCGAGCGGGATTTTTTCTGGCCTGATTTTCTCTAATTCTGGTGGTGATGAGCTGCCTAATAAAATTATGCTAAGTTTTGAACATAGCGAGTAGCATCTTACACGCTAATTACTGGCCACGTCTTTGAAGAATTCCTGTGCGATTTCCAGGGTAATCAACTCACCTCTTTCCTTGGGTCTGATTAGTAGTTTGGGCAAACTGGAGCCCCCAGCCCCGGCCCCACTCGAATCAGCAGGGCTCTGGATGTCGTTAGCTACTCCAATTGCCTTCTAAAAAATCTGTTTCACATAAAAGGACAAATGAGAATGAGTATTTGCCCATCTTTAAGACACTAACTACATTCTTTTCCACAGCCTGTTCTCGTTATTATTTCTCTCTTCAGGAGGAATTTGAACACAGCCTGGGTTCCCGCACGCAGTTCATGACTGCAAAGCGCTTCCTCTTCGAAATCCGACCCAAGTGGGCATATTCTGGAAATGGGGCAGCTTCGAAGAACGTGACCCAGTTCATTCTTCTCTACTCGTTCTCCCTCCAGACTCACCTTCTAAGTCGGAGGTGGCCGGCTTTCCAGGGCTCACCCAAGAACAATCACCTCTGCCCACTGCACCCCAGGCAGGGCTGAACAGAGACCCTTTGTAGTATGTGCTGGAAAAGCAAGAAGAAACTTCATCCAAGGACCGCCCTCTTCTCCTCTTTATATAATAGTTAGTGTCGTTTATGCCAATAAAGTCACGCAGAAATACTGGGCATGGCAGTGGGTTGATTCCAATGGGAGGGGTCTCGCCTCAAAACCCCCTTGGAACACAGAGGTGGAAACAAAGACAGGAAGGGATGGGTCAGTGAGTAGCAGGGAGAGAGTGAACTGGGGCCCCTTGGACAGAGTTCAGGTTCTGACATAGTTCGTGGGCCAACTTTAATAATGCTCGCTTGGTTCTCATACAGCACTCAGTCTGAATGCCATGGACCGCGGGCCCTACCTGCCTCCCCGCCCCGCCCTCATCTCCTTCAACCTCCCCCTTGGTCTCAGCACTCCGGCGATGTGCCCGCCTTACTCCGACACGCCCAGCCTTTCCAACCCCAGGGCCTTTGCATACCCTGCTGCCCAAACACCATTTCCCCCAAAGCTTCCCACAGTTCCCTTCCTCTCATCCTTCAGGCTTCTGGCTCCAGTGGTCCATCCCAAAGGGCCCTCCTCTGACCCCCATCACATCCTCTATCCATACTTTAACCATATAATCACTCTCTTCTTCTCCCTCTCCCTGCTTTCTTCAGAGGACATTAGAGTCTGTACCTGTATGTCCACTGTTTCTCCCACACACAAGAAGATAATCACTATGAGGGCAGGAACTGTCCCTCTTGCTCTCCACTGTTGCTTCCTGCCCGAAGAACAGTACCCAACACATAGTAGGTGCTCAGTAAATATTTAGTGAATGAATGAATGAATACATCAGCATATTCCACACAACTCCCATCCCTCTTTCTGGATTCTGCAATCTTCCTTGAAGAAAAAAAAAATATTCCTGGGCTTATCTGGACCCAATAAAAGAAAAATGTTCTTCTCTTGAAAATGAACAGCAGAGGCTTAGGAACACAAAGTTCTCAGTGTAAGCAAACAGAACCTGCAGGCTGAGTTCTAAGAAAATGAGACCTGGCTGGTCACCGAGCATAGGGTGTGGGGCTGGTGACTTCACGTATGATTCAGTTACCCCCAAATTTTAAGGGGAATCCATTTCAAAATCAAAACCTCAATATGGAAAGTGGAGGGTGGCTTTGCTTTGGCATTCTTACGAGAAGGCAGGCCTTCTGAAAAGATGCTACGTTGTAGATAACTCATCCACAAAAGGGGGAGCAGGAGGGAAGGGGAGAAACCCCAGGATCGGGCATACTTCTCTGCTAAGACTTCAGATGAAAACCGATCCGGGAGTGCGTGATCCTCCAAAAATCTGCCAGCCCCCAAAGTACTTAAGTTATTCCTCCAACCACAGCCACATGGAGAACGAAATTAAATCCCACGGAAAGATCTGACTTTTTTTTTTTTTTTTTAACATTATGCAATGTTTGGATGAAAAAGTGGGGGGGGGGATATCAGAAGAAAAAAAAAAAAAAAACTCATCGTTTTCCCAGAGTTTAGCAAAGCTATTTCTGGCTTTTAACGATACATTTCACCATCACTTCACGGGTAGTTTTGAGAGGCGCAAAGGAGGGACTGTTCTGTTATGTAACCCATGTAAAGTAGGAAATTAGCAAGTCCTGAATGAATTCTGTTACTGTGCTCCGACTTGTGGAAAGTTTGGAGCGACTACAGTTCTATTTTGAGGTGAGCAAGTCCATCATTTACACATCAGCTCACAAATACTGCAAGGTTTCATGTCACCCTGAAAAGTTTCATAACAAAAACAGGTAAAGTACTTGAGGTGTTGGGACATTTCGTCTCTAAACCTTATGAGCCTGAAGAGCGAGGAAGGCAAGGATTCCCAGTTGCCAGTTATTCATAAATGCAAATATCTGAGATCAAATAAATATTCATCTCACCCCCGCCCCCATCTTTTTTTCTTTTTTCTTTTTTTTTCCCAAGCCAAGTCCAGCAAAATAGTCTGGTCAACAACATAAAAAAGAAATGTCTGTTTTTAACGGAGCCGTTGGCCATGAAATAAATTCTGAAGCTATGAAAGCAGCGTCTTGAAACATAACAGTTAGGTATGCTGGGCCCGCCGGGCTGGTGAAAACAGGAAACAGAAATGTCTTTTGATCCTCAAGTTCCCCCTAGTGGCTCGGATGGAGGAGTGTCTGCACATTCATGGAATTTCACAGCAGGTAAAAGCGCTCTGAAGACTTTACATCGATGGCACGCGGCTAAGGAAAAGTACTGCCCTCTGCTCTCGAGCGCATGCGTCCTCCACGTGCCCGGGGAGACGCTGTTGACTGAGGCGCAGCTAATGTACAATCCCCTCTCGACTCCATAAACTGAGAACGGCCCTTTCAGCGGAGAGCCAGGGAAAGGAAGCCAGTAGCCCGCACTGCGAAGAGCTGCTAATTAAAACATTTGGCCAGTTGGATGTATAATCCATCAGCTTCTTGAGACAGGAGTTTACGGCTGCTGGGCTCCTTTGGAAATGAAGACAGACGCTTACAAATGGCAAAACTGACGCTTGCAGATTGTATGTGGGTTTCTCAACCTCAACACTTCTGACGTCGGTTTGAATGATCCTCTGCTGCGGGGCTGCCCTGTGCAGTCTTCATTAGATGCCAGCAGAGCACCACCCCTCCAAGTTGTGAGAACCAAAAGTGACTTCAGACATTGCCCCATGTCCCCTGCAGACCACAGTCACCTCTGGCTGAGAATCACCGGATTAGATGAATAAAATACCATGTCCTCTGTATCCTGTACAATAGCTTAAAAACCTCTTTTCCCTAAAACTTAAGTGACCGGGTTCCTAAATCTTCTACCGCTTGATTATAAAAAAGAAAAATCTATACAAAGCAAAGACTGGGTGTATAAATACAATATGAATCATAAAACGTGTTCGCTTTTTTTATATAGCTCACTTTTTGAAATTCTAACATCTGGAATAGACAACAGTACAGAATAATAAATAATGCATGGGTCTGGGGTGTGTTTTTTTTTTTTGCTGAAATTAAAATATTCTTTACCTGGAGAAAAAGCTATTTACATTTTATGTACCATGAGATACATACAACATAGGAGCATTATAATAACAAGCTCTCATTTTGACACCAGAGTTTCATGTCCCTGCACAAATTAAAATGATCCCCAAAGGCATAAAGTACACAAGCTTTATTGGGCAACAGGAACGGGCCACGCTGGCAGACAATGAAAACAGAACCGCTCAGGATCTCGCAGGATCACATGTGTGTCATCACAGGATCAAGAATTTAAATCATCTGGGAGCTCCTGCTAAATTAAAGCTCTGTACTATCACTTCCCTCTAATCAAAAAACGCTGTCCTGGTGAGCATTTGCCATGAGGATTACAGATAATCTACTAATGAGGAAGTCAAGGAGTCCCAGAGGAATTCACAGTCAGCCCCATTGCAACAAAATAATAAATGAGCCACAATTTTTGTTTTTTTGCAAATACCACACCCCCTCCCCACCTGCCCTCCAGCAAACACACTATTCACTGACATCGCCCAGCGACACCAACAGGCCGTGTCTCCAGCCACACTGTGACGGAGAAGACAGATTCCCAGGAACGCCACGCTGGTGTGAGAAGATGCTGAGCATCTCCAAGTACTGCAGTGCTGCTCACGTGCTTACCGGTTCCATCCGAGAGCATAATATATGTATTTTTCCAAGACACAATGGACTTATTAATAGAAATATTTCCTAAGACATATATATAAACGACCCCTTTATGTTAAAAGCTTTATGTTAAAAGAAGGGGGGAGAAATAAAGTCTGTTGTCTTTGCAAAGCTCCTTGTGTATTTCTTAATGAAAAAACCGTGAGTGCTAGGATTTTAACGCAGTGAAAACCAAGTGTGCCTTCAAAACACTTGAGGTGACATCATACACGTGAGTACACATACACATGCTGCAAACACACCAAAAAGATCCAAGATAAAAATGACTGATAGGTGTTGGCCTTAAGTAAGATGGCGCAGAACACGTAGGTCCCATCTGCAATTTTGGCGCAGGTTTAAAATGCTGCCCCATACAGGCGGCAAGGGCATTCCCTTCCCCACCCCGGGAAAAGCGAAACGAAGTATAAAAGCAAAAGTCCAGAGAAAGAAAAACAGGCATGAACGTGTCAATTTCCAGTGAGCACAAAAGCCCAAAATACATTCAAAAGTACTGTCAGCATAACCTACATTTTCAGTGGAAAACATACGGAGGAAAGGGTAAGCAGATGTTGGTATTTAAGATCACTGCTACGAAAAAGGGTTTCACTTGAGGGAAGCGAGTCTGGGATCTGGCTATAATAAAGCTAAAAGTGGGCCCAGCTCTGGGCCTCCCAGCTCCAGGTGGCTGTAAACAGATGGTCTGCTCCAGTCTCAAGATGCTCCTTGAGAGCACCTTCTTCGCTTTAGGGTGACGTCCTCTGCCCCAAGCAACCCAAGTTAAGTGCAGCCAGTGTCACGGAGCACCACAAACAACACACACGTGCGTGTGCACGCTCTCAAACCAGCACTGAAACGGGCAGATACAAGAAATCGCTCAAGACGGAGACACTCGTCTGGTCATTTTCCTAGAGAAAGGGAGGGAAAGAGACACCAAACAGATTCCTCGCTTTCCCACACACACAACCATCCCCCAAAAATATAATAAAAATAATCATCAAATAATAAAATTAAGTTACTCTGACAGAAATACCTAATGTTGGCAAAGGGCAGGGGGAGGTGTAATTTTTACTTTGAGGAAAGTATTTAAACAGCGCTGATTGTGTGCCAGGGGACTCTGGCTGTCGGAGACTTGGGGCCAGTGAGTTCCAAGGCGAGGGGACCTCCAAGGTGTCAACAGGGTTTCCTAAGTTCCCTCCAGATTGGTAAACGGAATCCTTATGCTTCTTATGAATTCAGCAGTTTCCTTAAAATGGCCTGGATTTTTTGTCTGTGTCTTTGTCTTCTCCCCACAGCTAAGCTAACACGGGAAGTGCCTGTGTACGCAGGTCCTCTGTTGGGATTATGGGCTGATGCGTGCACGTCAGGATCGTGTACACTCGGCTGACTCGTGGCTCCCACCGCGTGGGTCTCTAGAGTTTGAGAAGCACACGTGTGTTTTGCTAGACACTCCGGACCCCGGAGGGCGGTGGGGGCAGGCTGCCCCCTGGCAGGGTGGCTCTCCAACACGGTCACGGTCCCCACTTGCATTTTAGTCCCTCTCACCCTTGGCCGCCTCCACCAGGGTGCGGTCGAAAGGCAGACGAGGGGGTCTGCTGGTGGCACAAACGCACCTGCGACCTCCAGGCACAGCTTCTTCTGCTCCTTTGGGACACTTTCTTCCTCCCAGACGCCAAGCAAGAGTTTAGGTGTTGACTTTCAAAGTCAACTCAAGCACCTCGATCAAAACTGGGAATTAGGGCTTCCCTGGTGGCGCAGTGGTTGGCAGTCCGCCTGCCGATGCAGGGGACGCGGGTTCGTGCCCCGCTCCGGGAAGATCCCACATTGCCGCGGAGCGGCTGGGCCCGTGAGCCGTGGCCGCTGAGCCTGCGCGTCCGGAGCCTGCGCTCCGCAACGGGAGGGGCCGCGACAGTGAGAGGCCCGCGTACCGCAAAAAAAAAACAAAAAAACAAAAAAACTGGGAATTACAGAAAAGACCAAAGAGACTATCTTCATTCCTTGTCACTGCTGGAAACATCTAAAAATTCCCATGAGACCTACCTGTAGGAGCCATCACCTGTCTGTGGACAAGGTCAAGCTCAGGGTTTGAGGACTGGGAATAGAAGTACCTTTAGACTTCCGGTTATACAGGCTGACTTCCAAGAAGACAGACAGGTACAAAAAAACGCTGAGCACAACGTCCTCTCACTCCACCTCTGAAATCACATAAAATCACCCAGCAAAGACGTCAGACCTGCCCGCCCCTTCGCAAAGTTTTGGACAAAGATCCTCTTCCTGAATAACCATTCATTCAATACAACATTTACCTCCTGTAAATGTTTTCTGTGTGGCAGAAATGGCTGGGACAGAATGGGGAAAATCCTGCAAAACTGCAGAATCTTAAAACTAAAATAGAAGTGATGTCATAGCCAATGTCGCAGTGCCTGCAACTTACTGTCATTCTATACAGTTTTAAAAGGGCAACAGAAATACACGAGCCTATCGAGTGCTCCAAAGTCAAGGGCCTCGTGTCCCCAGCTCTCCAAGAGCAGGCTTACCCTCGGGTGGTAGCCATAACTTACATCTCTGAAGCACATGAAGAAGAACCAGGCTGAAGGGCTGGAGGGTATGTACTCATAAAGAATTCATCACAAATCTAAGATCTCGAGCACGATCCGCTCTTGCAGACCCACCAACCTAATCCTCTGGCACACACATGTGGCTTCTGCCAGGACAGACTTGAAAACCCAAGAAAGCTTTGCCGGGCCACATCCAGTGCTTGAAAATTCCCTTCTTCCCCTGAAACAAGAAGCCACAGCTTTATAGGAAACACACATGCGTGGGCCCCACACCCTGGTGGGGAGAGGAATCTCTAATCCTGGCTGCCTTCCAGCGAGTTCCCCTTGAAATCTGTAGGCAGCACAACGGAGCCCAGACCCCAGAGCTGCAGCCCAGGCCTCCTTCCACTGGGGCTCCTCGCTCGAAGCTGCCACTGATGAATGGCAGCGTGCTAAGATGCCTCTGCCTTTGTCATTGTGTCCTCAGTAATTCCTGCTAACAGGAAACAGATTTCTGTGGATGTAAAGAGCCCCAGTCCCTGACCTTTCCCCTTTAGACTCAGAGGGTCTGAGTCACACGTGCTACGTTGCCTAAAGAATTAGCTGAGTCTCTTGTCACACTGTCGACACATTTAGGGGCCGTTCAGTGGCATGTTTCCTGCTAAAACAACTCTGCTGAAAACGTCTGAGTGTCCTCAGATAGCCACAGGCTTTGTAATTATTACCAGATCCGAACAAAGCAAGATAACACCTTTGAAATTCTTTTACGAGGTGACAGGTGATGTTAACTCCAGGGCCACAGATGCTGAATTGGAGGAAGGATAACATACCGGATTTGGATTTACGGTTCTCTCTCTCCTCTGCTCTCTTCTCATGTGGTTTTCTGTAATCCTAGGAATCCAGTGCCGTTTTGATAAGCGGGGCTGCCTTAGAGAGGATATTTAGCATTTCCAAATTGAGATTATTGTCTGGTTAATTTTTTGTCAAACGTCACCGTCTTTTCCCCCAAACCTATACTGAGAGCTTTATCCTTCTCTGAAACCAGTTTTTTAAGAGAATGATGTAAAAGTGCACACACATTAGGATTGTTTAAAACAACAACCAAAAAACCCTCTACAGTCTTCGACTAGACAGAAACTTTTACCACATGACAACAAAATTCAAGTCATAAGGAAGCCTGCACAGTGACCCATGAATAAATCTCTCGGCTGAGTCACCGGTTTTCACATAGTCACATTCACTCGACTGGGAATCACCAGGGGCTCAGACAGGCCCACGTGGGGCCCTCTTAGGCGCCTCCCTCCTGTTTATTCGCTGTCGGGCTCCGTGGAAGCGCAGAGCCTCTTCATGTCAGAACTGCACGTGGGAGCCACCACTGCACAATCCACGGGTGGTGGTTAACAGAAATGCAACTTGAACTCTGTCCGCCAGGAGAGTGCGGAGACCGGGGTCCTCTCCCGAGCGCACGGCCTAGGACGTGAGCTTCGAGTAGCTGGGAGGGGAGAACCGCCTTCGCAGGTACTTGAGGACATAGAGGGGCAGACAGCTGACCAGAGTGATGACAGACACTTTCCACAAGAAGGACAATGTGGCAATGAAGTACACGTCTGCAAGCAAACAGAAGACAGAAGTGAGAGGGCGGGAACATGCCACCCGGAGCCGGCGGGGCGGCAGGGCCATCGGAGGGGACACGGGCTTCTCTCCCGCAGGGGATGTGCTAAAAGCACCCAGGCTGCCAGCCTGACTTCCCTTCCCTGTCTCTCTCCTCCTCTCTGACCTGCTTCTGGAGCTTCCGAACCTTCCGTGAAATGCTGTTTTCAACAACTCGGAAAAGAAAACTATGGGCTAACAACTCCCCCTTCCAAGTGTTTTTGATTTGGAATCTGACAGCTGGAGTTTTCCTTTCTAAACCCGGCAGAAAGTGACGCTCAAACACACAGTTCTTCCCAGCAACTTCTCCCCTTCGCCTCAGCAATGGTCACAGAAGCCAGAGCCAGGTCTGAGGGTGGTGCAAAGCGGGGCGGAGACCCCTCGTCAGGAAGAGGGTGACCTGGAGGGGCGGGGAGCTCCCCTTCCTGCCGCCACACAGTCAGGCCTGCAGTTCCGAGGTTTTTGCAACAGAGCGACAGCTAACGATTTTTAACAGTACCGGGAGTGGATGCCTGGCAGCCGCCTTCCCTGCCTCTTGAGCACAGGCTGGGGGAAATGCAGCGGGCACTGAGTAAGCACCTACTAAGTGCCAAGCCCAGGGCCCCAACCATGGGCCCAGTCCTATGACTGGTCCACATCGAAGGTGACGACCAAAGCTTCTTGAGGGCAGAGCTTGCATCTTCTAAGCCTCTGTGACTCCCTGGCCTCAAGCCACTGAGCGCACAGTAGGTGCTCACAAAACCTATTCAGAGAGACTTTTCAAACAAGTGTGAAACTGTTCTAAGACTTCACTTTTCACGGGAATGCTCCTTCTCCTTTATCAAAACCTTCTTAAAGAGCGTTTACTGATAAAGAAGAGGCGTGACAGAAGATGCTTTCGTGACAAGGCAGAGTTTCTCAAGCTAATCACACTGGTAAGTCCTGCTGGACTGTCATTTACTTTCTCGGTTCTCACCATCTCCATAGCTCCACGGAGCCCAGCACAGTGACCAGCTCCCTGGAGAAGCCCACTAGGTCCTTGCAGGACTGAACGAAGCCCCTTCTAAGCCAGCAGGCACGGCGTGGTTTTAAAGAAAACACTCTACAGTAAGATCATGCCCGCCAGCCTCAGTTCCAAGAGGCTGATTCTCAACTGCCACTTGTCCCAAGGGACGCCAGTGAGAAAAGGGTGGGCAGCTGAGTACAAAGGCCCACTAGTGAGACCCCTGGACCTGACAGGCGGGCCCTGAGTGCAGGGGGGTCTTACCGATAAATTCGTGGAGGAACACCAGGGAGGCGATGTAGCAGGCCAGGCTGAGCAGCTCGGCCACCGTCATAAGCCAGTGCCAGGTCTGGATGGTCAGGGCCACCATTAGCAGCTCCGTGAGGATCAACGACGTGAAGGAAATCGCCACAATGTGCACAAACTCCGACTCAAACAGCAGCAGCGCCCCGTACATGATGGTGCTTCCTGCAAAGGCGGAGGGAAGCCTGCGTGGGGAGGGGCTCCTGCTGCCCACACAGCCCTCCCTGCTGGGAGCCCATGCCTCCCCCTCCTTCCCCACCGAAGGCTCACCCTGCTCACTCACATCTGACTCCTTTTGTTTTTCCCATTCAGACATGAAAGGTAACCATTTGTTAAAGGAGGTTAATGAGTGGTACTTTATGGAGGTTTGAAAGAGAGGCATCACATTCTAGTTTTCTTATGTTCCCTTTTGGCTGTATATAAGAGAGAGTTTATTTTTATTTTTTCCTTAACATCTTTATTGGAGTATAACTGCTTTACAATGGTGTGTTAGTTTCTGCTTTATAACAAGGTGAGTCAGCTATACATATACATACATCCCCATATCCCCTCCCCTCTTGCGTCTCCCTCCCTCCCACCCTCCCGCTCCCACCCCTCTCGGTGGTCACCAATCCCACCCCTCTAGGTGGTCACAAAGCACTGAGCTGATCTCCCCGTGCCATGCGGCTGCTTCCCACTAGCTATCTATTTTACATGTGGGAGTGTACATATGTCCATGCCACTCTCCAACTCTGTCTCAGCTTACCCTTCCCCCTCCCTGTGTCCTCAAGTCCATTCTCTATGTCTGTGTCTTTATTAATAGAGAGTTTATAATTGGATAGAGAGGAAGAGGAAGAGCTAGAGAGGAAACAAAGGAAAAGAGGCAGAGAGAGTAACTATCTGGATTGGGTGGAACAAGAAACAGATGTTTTTGTGTATTATTTTAAATGACAGATGCAGTCAGCCACAGAAGAACAAATACTGCACAATCCCACGCATTTGAGGGATCTAAGTAGTCACGTTCACAGAGACAAAGTAGAATGGTGATTACCAGGAACTGTGGGGAGGAAGGAAAGAGGCGTTTGTTGTTGAATGGATACAGAGTTTCAGTTCTGCAAGATGAAAAAGTTCTGGAGATCTGTTTCACAACAACGTGAACATACTGGACACTACTGAACTGCGCACTTCAGAAGAGTTAGATGGTAAATGTTATGCTTTGTCTCCTTTACCCCCCTCCCTGCCCCCAAACACAAAAAATGATAGGGACAATGAAGAGAGACCCTCAAAGAATTACGCACCTGCACTGAGGTGAGAAAGGAAAGTGGGGGAAGGTCCAGATCAGTGCATTTCCATCCAGAATTGCAGGAACTCGATGGGGAATGTCTCACGTTGATCAAAAACACTAGCTACATGAGATTCCTGCTCAAGAGCAGGGCCAGGAGACCCTAAACCCCCAAACTCCTCACATGACTGCCTATTACAACAGTGCTGGGATGCAGGGGGTGCAGTGAAGCACCACTGCTTGTTATTATGAACTTCCATGCAGGATTTGCTTTCTTCAACCAGCTACATACATGTCACTTTGCTATACTTTTCAAAAAAAAAAAAAAAAAAAAAAAAAACAACAAAACACTTCAATGATAACTTAGCCTCCTAACAAATTCAACGGTCTACACTTTTTGACCACACATCCCATCAGAAAAAAACACTAAGAATGAATCCCTAATGGACGATGTGGATTTGTAAATTATCCATGTGTACCGGTGCAGACAGACATAGAGAGGTAGCAGGACCACTGTGCAAATGTATCAGGTACATTATAAAACATACAGGACAACAGAAGTTCTAAAAAGAGGAAAAAATAAATACGAAGAAAGGTTCTGACATTTCCTTTTCATATTCCACTAAGTCATCTTACAAAGCCTGTACAGTCTGAGGGACCCTCTCTGGAGGCCACAGAAGTAAATATGTTGTTCAAGAACGACAACTTGACTTCAGAAAAAGTATCAGAACATTCCAGAAAGCGACCACTTTTTGTTACAATGACTTGAACACCCCAGCAGGGTTTGATTAGTATTAGTTGTACTTTTCTCTGACTTTGTCTCAGTTAAGCGGACAGCACCACCTCACACGTGTGACTCTGAGCCTGGAGAGCAAGGCCTTAGAACCCAAGGAGGGGGGCTCCCTCGGACACAATGCCATACTCCCTACTGCAATCTCAGGATTCCAGCTGCTTCTCTTTGTGTTCTACAGACAACAGAATGGTGAAGTTGACCCTGGGGCCAAGGCCAGAGCATAAGACAACAGGTGGTTTCACCCTTCCTTACCTTGATAGATGCTGATCAAAACCCATATCAAGAATGTCTTGTAGGACAACGGCCGTCCCTGAATGAGAGAGAGGAAGACAGAGCGGGCTAGCGTGCGGGGCTCATCCAGGGCACGAGCCACCGTCAGGCTACCCTCCACCAACCAGACAAGGCAACCTGCCTGTTTGCATCAAAACAGTGGCTCACACACATCAAAATACACTAAAGAAATGACGTTTTTTTAAAGAGCATTGATATAAGATGGCAATATTGGGTTGGCCCAAAAGCTTGTTCGGGTTTTTCTGTAAGATGTTACAGAATAACCCAAACGAACTTTTGGGCCAACCCAATAAATCTGCTCTTTATCAAAAACCCCTTGAGGACCAACAAATGCAATTACACCCACACATTTTTCAGGAGTGTACACAAAAGCATTTCCAGGAACAGACACAAGTTGTGGCTACAAAATGGAACTGTCAGGGGCTTTTTAAAAAGGTCTTAGAAGGTTTGTTGTAAAAGTTGACATATCACTGTACATTTTAATATTCTTTACATGTGCATATCGTACTTTAAGAAAAGACGTATACTCCCACGCCTTCCTCTCAAAAGAAAGCCACCAGTTCAAGTGCGTTCACATCAGACATGGAGGGTCTGTGTGAAATATGTGAAAAGAGGGAGGGAGGGAGGGATACATATACATACATCCCCATATCCCCTCCCCTCTTGCGTCTCCCTCCCTCCCACCCTCCCGATCCCACCCCTCTAGGTGGTCACAAAGCACTGAGCTGATCTCCCCGTGCCATGCGGCTGCTTCCCACTAGCTATCTATTTTACATGTGGGAGTGTACATATGTCCATGCCACTCTCCAACTCTGTCTCAGCTTACCCTTCCCCCTCCCTGTGTCCTCAAGTCCATTCTCTATGTCTGTGTCTTTATTAATAGAGAGTTTATAATTGGATAGAGAGGAAGAGGAAGAGCTAGAGAGGAAACAAAGGAAAAGAGGCAGAGAGAGTAACTATCTGGATTGGGTGGAACAAGAAACAGATGTTTTTGTGTATTATTTTAAATGACAGATGCAGTCAGCCACAGAAGAACAAATACTGCACAATCCCACGCATTTGAGGGATCTAAGTAGTCACGTTCACAGAGACAAAGTAGAATGGTGATTACCAGGAACTGTGGGGAGGAAGGAAAGAGGCGTTTGTTGTTGAATGGATACAGAGTTTCAGTTCTGCAAGATGAAAAAGTTCTGGAGATCTGTTTCACAACAACGTGAACATACTGGACACTACTGAACTGCGCACTTCAGAAGAGTTAGATGGTAAATGTTATGCTTTGTCTCCTTTACCCCCCTCCCTGCCCCCAAACACAAAAAATGATAGGGACAATGAAGAGAGACCCTCAAAGAATTACGCACCTGCACTGAGGTGAGAAAGGAAAGTGGGGGAAGGTCCAGATCAGTGCATTTCCATCCAGAATTGCAGGAACTCGATGGGGAATGTCTCACGTTGATCAAAAACACTAGCTACATGAGATTCCTGCTCAAGAGCAGGGCCAGGAGACCCTAAACCCCCAAACTCCTCACATGACTGCCTATTACAACAGTGCTGGGATGCAGGGGGTGCAG
>NC_041227.1:9965096-9969849 GCF_002837175.3 Physeter macrocephalus | reverse complement strand
GGAGGGAGGGAAGAAACGATGGATATGGAGGAAGGAAGGAAGGAGGAAGGGGCTCCGTGAACCTTGAGGAGATCCTTGTAGAGCTCAGGGTACAGCATGGCAACTTCCGACTTGACATCTTTGTCCAGGACCAGAGAAAACACAGGAAACATGGTATAGATGGTGGAGTACCTGGGAGAAAAGAGATCACCACAGGTAATATCCAGCCAGTGGAGCAGGAGCCATGTGCTGCCCCAGCCTCTGGAGCCCAATTTCCATTCCTTCATTCAACCACTACATACTGAGCACCTGGTATGTGCCAGGGCCAGTTCAAAGCACTGGAGATTCAAGATGAAAAGCAGACCACAACGCCTGCCCTCGGAGAGCTTCCGTGCTGGCCGGTGAGTCAAAAAACAAATTCAGTAAACTATACCGTGTGCTGGAGGTAAAGTGCTGAGGAGGGAAATACCATGGGGAAGAGAGAATGAGACGTGGGGTGGGGTGGTGCAATTTTAGAGAGGGTGGACAGGAGACGGGGCATTTGAGAAAACACCCACAAGAGGTGAGAGGGAGGCCATGCCAATATCCGAGGGAAGAGCATCCCAGGTAGAGAGCAGAGCAAGTGCAAAGGCCCTGAGGTGGAGGCGTGTCTGTCCTGTTTGAAGAACAGTGAGGCTGCCAGTCTGGGTGGAGCTGAGTGGGTGAGGGGGAAAGCGAAGAGATGAGAACCAAGAGGGAAGAGGGGACCAGATCATGGGTGGGGGGCCACACGGAGCACGGCTCAGGGAACCCCTGGTTCTATTCAGGCATGTTCTGCCACTCTTCCAGGACCTGACAAAGGACAGGCCATTTTCCCAATTAGAAGCAGGCAGAATTCCAGTGCCTACTCTCAGGCTGAACATAAGAAGATGGAAGGCATACCTTTTAAGACTCCACTGGGACCAGCCGGCCTCTCTGCGCTTCCCACCTTGGTAACCAGGGGAGCGCCCTGCCAGCATCTCTATCTAGGGCATGTGGTAACCAAACTCCACCTACCTGGGGAATTCAGAGGCTGAGCACATCCTCTCAAAAGGTCAAAAGGAACGTCCTGAACTCCAGGTCAGGAACGGGGGGGTGGGTTTGATAGCAAACGTAGCAAATGTCCACGGGACAGCGTGCCTCACAGGTCAGTGGCACGCAGTGGCCAAGCTCTATCAGGGGTAACCCGGAGAGAGCAAGGCTCTGGCCGCCTTAGAGACCCACCAGCAGGATGGTCCTCTATGGGCAGCCATGGCAGAGAGGGTACTTTCCAGATACCCCTTCCACTCTTTCTAAGACCCCTCAGTGATTTCCTAAGAAATCACAGTCTGTGAAGCTTCACTCTTGCCTGGTGTATCAATCAGCTGACAACCTCAGGCTCCCGTGGGCAAGCATTCTTCAACCATCAGGTATGAATGGAGCACAAACAGATCGGACTCTGCATCCTCAATTTGGTTAAGCGCTTACCGGTTCAAAAACATATTCATTCAAGAAGGTTCTAAACCAGACTGCCAGACCTGCCTTGACTTGGGGACTGAAGGGTCTTCACATGATGCTTCCTCCTTCTTCTGTGGCATTTTAGGGAGGTTTCATTAAAAATTAATACCTTGCCTGGACTTCCTTACCCAATGATGAGGAATCCTTGATAGAGAGGAACGGAGGCAAAGTAAAACACGGAGGAAAAGACAGCCTGTGCCGAGGAAAAAGGAGGATGTTACCAAAAACCATGACCAAAGCCCTTGTGTTTGTATCAGAAAAATAACAGCCAACGCTTACAGAGCACTTATTTTACACCCGCACGGTTACGGTGCTTTAAGAATATTAGCTCATTCAATTACTACAGCAACCCTGTGAAGGAGGTACTGTTATCATCATCCCCATTTTACAGATGAGGGAAGTAAGGCACAGAGAGGTTAATTAAGTGACTTGCCCAAGATAGCACAGCTCATAAGGGACAGAGCCAGGAGTCACACCGGAGAGTTTAGCTCCAGGGTCCACTCTCAGCTCCTCTGTGAACATTTATTAAGTTACACAAGCTGGACCTGGAAATACTTTGTATCTGATCTCAGTGAATCTCCAGAAGAACGCATGAGATCAAGTCCTAATATCCCCTACATTTGACAGAAGGGGAAACTGAGCACATAAATGGCCCTGCGGGACTCAAGCCCAGTTCTGTCTCCAGAGCCCACACTCCTGATGGCTCAGAATTACCACCTCTCTAGGTGTACAATCGATAAACGAGTTGGTGTATGTATCGGAAACAGTATCCACTGGGAGGATATGCACCAGTTACCCTGGAGGGCAGGACCACAGAGAAGGCTTCACTTCTCGTATTACATGTTTCACTCTTCTCAGAAATTTTTACAAAGAGCCCACAACCTGCTACTTTTGCAATTAGACAAAAGCAATAAAGATATTTACGAACCCCTACTGAAATGTCTGCTTCCGGATTTGGAAAATATTAGCTACTGGCAGTGAAACGTAGGCTAGGGAGATAAAATCAGGCTTGATGCTCTGTCACTTCCTTCTCTGAACATCTACCAGCCAACAGAAGCGAAGTGACCTCAAAGCTAATTTCTATCAGTATAAAACCTATGGGAGGCCAGGGACAACTGTTGCCTAAAGGCTTTTTAAAAACCGAATGTGGAGGAAAAGGCTGGGCCAGGCTAGTGGTTAAAAAGAACGTGGGACAGAGACCCCTTCCCCTTATCACCCGCTGTGGGTGTTTGCTTGGCACAGAGCTCAGAACACAGGCGGCACCTAGAGCCATGGTCACAGGCAGCCCTGGCCACACCCGGTCGTGATTTCAGAACTGAAAGGTGAAATCCCTTTTTCAAATGACTTCTCACCCAGGCTGGGCCACTGCACAGGAAGGATGGTTACAAAGACGTCAAGAATCTGGTGTTCAGTTTTACAGATCAACACCAGGAGCCTCTTTCTCTAAAAGGGCCAGACTGACCATAAAGCCTTCACCCTGCAAAGAGCACTGTGGAAAATAAAAATGCTGTGTCTTCATCTGTCTAAGAGCCCACTGTCAAGGTGCAATTCGAACGGGACTTGCTCCCAGCCAGTCACTTTCAGCACAGTGGACAGGGTTAAGGGCGTTTTTTTCGGCTTTTTTTTTTTTTTTTTTTTTTTTTCTACAGCACAAAGAACAATTCCTCATGCTAGAGTTTTTTTTTCTGAATGGATGTTCATGGTAACATACGGGCATTACAGAAGTCAGCTCATCCAGGCCAGCTTTTGTGTGTTTGCCCAGGGACAAGCTGATTAATCTCCCAGCGATTAAAACCATGACATTATCCAGTTCAGCTGATGAGCTAACATAAAATAAGAGTACAGATGTGGCCTGATGAACCGTAGCAGCTGTTAGCGTTTAGACTGTGTTGAGGAAAATCACTGTAAGGCTCCTTCACTCATCAATGCAATAGATACTGAAAACATAAACCCCCACCCCACACCAAAGGCATGGATGAGCCAGTGGAGGGTGAATTCTCATGTACACCAGGCAGCACCACTCGACCCTTTAAGGCAGGGTGCCTTTCATGTACGATTAAACACCTTTCCCACAAATTAAAACATCACCTTAGGTTTATACATTAGCCTGTTTTGTTTTTATTAATAATGGTAAGGACGCCTTCAGCACTTGATGCCTTATAAAACTCTCTGCTTTTCAAAGTAGCCCTGTCTGCGGGGCAAGGGCCAAGAGGCTTGGATGGAGTGATGGAGAAGTCTGATGCCCACTTTACAGGTGGAAAGACTGAAGCCCAGAATGCTAACGTGACTTGCTCAAGGTCTCAGAGATACCTGATGATATGGGTTCCAAGATGTCCCATTCCTATGTTCTCACCACTTAACTGGGGGTATTTTTCACCTAAACGCCCAAGGAGGAAAGTCAGCCAATAGTTTTTCAACACCCAAAATGTTTCCTTTCCCTCCCTTTGGCCTCCTGCCTAATACAACTTCATTGCCACAGCCTGAGGACAGACTTTGAAGGAGCTGGGGAGAGAGAAGATGGGAAAAACACCTTACACATTCTAGAATCCTTTTGTGGAAAAGCAAGATGTAACTCCCTGAGAGGACTGACGATTGGGATAACTACACTGGACTCCCAGCCAGGCTGCACTGGAGGCAGAAGCGAGATGCCCTGGGCTGCGCCGCCCTCGCTAAGCGCCGCCCTGCATGTGGAAGCAGCAGTTGGCCCTGTGGGTGGAGGGCAGGGGGGCACACCTGCGTTAAGAGCACAGGTACCGGAATCCCCGCCTGGGCTGACTAAATCCCTGAGAGACACTGCACCGATTTCTCGCCCACACTGAGCCTCAGCCTCCCCATCTGCAGAATGGGCAGAGGCTACAGTGAGGACTGCAGGTGAGCCCGCATTCTGAACACTGAGCCTGACGCCCAGGGTACAGGAAGCACTCAAGAAAAGCAAGTTATTCTTCTTTTGTGGCTGCTCTCTGTAGGTCCTTGCTTCTGCATGTGGAAAACTCGGGGCCGGAGTATTCACTCGGCATTTAACTCTGCATCTTTGCCTCTGGCACACTAAAGATAACAACTCACCCCAATATGAGCACCCGGGTCATTTACACTACCGCCCACTTCGTGCCAAGCCCTGGCAAGGCACCACTGCGAATGCTCACATCGGCTCCGCACAGCAAGCACAGCCTTCGCCCCCAACACAGGAAGGCTTCCGGGCGGCCACTCCAAGCTCTATTGCCCGGAATGTGGCGGGGGGGGGGGGGGGGGAGGGGCATTG
>NC_041227.1:9954612-9965072 GCF_002837175.3 Physeter macrocephalus | reverse complement strand
GGGGCGTGGGGGGGGGGGGGGGGGGGGGGGGGGGGGGGGGGGGGGGGGGCATTGAAACCTGCCAGGCCGGGGTAACAGCTCCAAAGTGGAGACTAATTCTCAGGTCCGCGGCAAGCACACAGCCGTGCGCACCTGCCCACCCACCTGCATGGTGCTGATGCAGAGGCTCCTGTGGATCACAAACTGGCTGAGGGCGGCCGAGCGCTTGTAGCTATTCCGGCCGTGCACCATGAGTAACCGGCCCAGGTGCTTGAACTGAGTGATGGAGAAGTCCGCAGCCAGCGAAGCCTGTTTTCCTTCCTAAAATCCGACGAAATTGGGCACCGTCAGGAGCACAAGAGGTCAAGGCACTTTTTTATTTTTTAATTGAAAAAGCCAGAAACTGTACGGCGATTTTTGGAGAACTTCAATATAGAGGTTCTTTGGTTTCCAGCTATAGACGGTTGGTGGTCTGAGTCTAAATTTGATTTTAAAAGAGGAATTTATTTAAATAGAAAACATTCATAAGCACAGACACCCATAATTGGGAGGTCAAACGGATCTAGTATTAACCCTTGGGGGTTAGGCCCAACCCATAATGTGTATCAGAAGCAAAGAATCATTCTAAGAGAGGCATTTAGCACTCAGCTCCGTTCAGAGTTAAACATGCGGGGGAGGGGGCACAGCTCAGGCTACCAACAATACTAAATTGAACATTCCCAAACATACAGCTTTGCACGTTCATAGAACTGGAAATAACTTACAGTGCAGCCATATTATGGGATTCTCTAATTTTAAAAGGTACATGACGGACCCCACTAATGGGACAGATGGACATCACAGCCTCCTGGTGTGATGCGACAGGAAGGCACGGACGCCCCGTATGTGCTCCTCTCACCAAAAACACAGAACCTGAATCAGAGCCATCCAACCCACAGACGTCGTGGGGTGTTCCACAACTGCCCCAAACGCTTCCGGAATATCAAAGTCGCAAAACACACCGCCTCCCCCCACAAAAGAGGTGGAGAGAAGCGTTCTCCATTAAAGAAGAGTAAAGAGACATGAAGACACGGGAATAAATGCAGTGCGTGATCCTTCACTGCTTCATGGAGATTTCTTTTTGAACACCTTGAGGACAACTAGGGAAATGAGACCATGGATATTACATAATATTATCATATCAATATTACACTTGGGGTGATGCTGTTATTTTGCTTATGTAGAAGAATACACCTGTTCTTAAGAGTTCCAAGCTGAAGTATGTAGGGGTAACATGTCCGCCACTTACTTTCAGCTGATTCTGAGACAGCGGGAGAGAGAGGGGAGAGGAAGAGCAGAGATTACTGAAACTCTTTACAGCTGGTAAATCACAGCAAAGCGTGCACAGGTGCTCACTGTTCTATTTCAACTTTGCTGAAGGAGTTACATTTTTCAGAATAAAAAAGGTCGAGGCAACATACAAAATGGTGGATCTGCACGTTCTGATGTATAAAGAAATCTAAGATATGACAGACTTAGGCAAGCTGCATTAAAAAACAAGCATAGGGGCTTCCCTCGTGGCGCAGTGGTTGAGAGCCCGCCTGCCGATGCAGGGGACGCGGGTTCGCGCCCCGGTCCGGGAGGATCCCGCGTGCCGCGGAGCGGCTGGGCCCGTGAGCCATGGCCGCTGAGCCTGCGCGTCCGGAGCCTGTGCTCCGCAACGGGAGAGGCCACGACGGTGAGAGGCCCGCGTACCGCCGACAACAAACAAACAAACAAACAAGAAACAAGCATAGTATAACGTTTTAAATTTTACATTCTATGTGGAAATAATGTATATACATGTGTAAGATGTGTGTATGCATATATATGTATTTATGTGTGTGTATATATAATATTTTATATATATACCCATAACTACTAGTATAGAAATAGACAAAAATTCTGGAAGATTAACCAATGTTACTAGTTTTATACCGCCATCTAAAAGAAAGAATGCACTTTATCCATTTCTAAATTGTTTCAGGTTTTTTGTTTTTTTTTTTTTACAGTGAGCACTTTTTACTTTTAGACTCCAAAAACCAAAGGAATCAGAATATAATTCTGAACAGAAGGGAAAATGTTTTAGTACTATCAGCATCGTGTAAAGAAGTCCATCTATTAAACTCAAGTGTGCTTCTTAAAACCTGCATTAAAGGAATCCATACAGATTTCAGACATAACAACTCCTTCAAGGATCACTTAACTCTTCAATCTCAAGTAACTGTCAACTGGATGAGAACCAGAAAACCAGGGAAAAAAAAAAAGGGGGGTGGAAAAGAAAAAACATTTTTGGAAGTTCCAAATGCAGGAATGTATGGAAGGACACACGTCAGGGAGCATCTCCAGCCCTCACTCACGGCCTCTGTACTCTTACTTTACACACTGCGCTAACAAACGTGGTGACCAGCCTCCCTGCCTACAGCCACCGCAAGATCACCAACGAGAGAGGGCAGGGTAAACTATACACGGCTGGCACACAGTTGACAGGGAAGGAAAGAGGAAAACTAGTATACCGTAGCACACAAACTTAGCCTTTTAATGAAGGGCAAACCACGCCACATTCTTCCATAATCCCCAAGAGATCACCCCACAGTGTGATAACTAATGCTTTCACTGACAACACTCCCAGGAAAGAGTCTGAAGTACATTCGCTGCACCCTAAGAACGTAGCAAAACACTTTAAAAAATTAGGTTTTGGCAAAGCAAAGACTCAGCCTTCGTCTGTAAGCTAACAGTGATACGGATCTGTGACTTGCAGACAGTAATACCAGGTAATTATGATACATGATTCCTTATGCTCTGTAACTGTAATCTAGAATTTCCAGAAGCATTAAGTGGTCTTGGAGGGAAAAGGAAACTCCAGCTGGTGGAGCAACTCCCAGCTAATGACACAACCACTTCACATCCTAACGACCACCACTCGGCAGAAATCAGCACACACGCCCCCCCCCCACCCCACGGGCTCACCTTTCCCTCGACACCCACACCGCAGTCCGATTCTTGGATCATACTGACGTCATTGCCTCCATCACCTGCGGGTCACCCAGACCAGAGAGAAGAGCCAGGAAATTAGGGAGAGGAAAGAAACATAACCTTGCTTTTCACTGTTACTTTAAACAATCATACACGTGCTGCCTTTCACTGCATGCTAAGTGTCTTTTCTGCTCTGCTCCACTTAATCGCTCCAGCAACCTGCAGTAACAGGTTCTTATGTTACAGGCAGAGGAGCTGAGAGTCAGAGGAACCAGGTGACTGGCTGAGGGTCCAGGCCATTGAGTCAACTGAGCAAGGGAACTGTGTCCATGCCACGTGGGCACTTACAACACCGCACGCCCTGCCTCCAAGGTGTGGGTGTGTCGTCATTATCAGCAATGACAAACGCTGCGCGTAGGGAACGCTCACTGTGAGTGCAGCGAGCACTTCTTAAATGCTACTGCCCCCCTGAACCCTCATAAGCACCATTTGAGAGAACCACTGTTACTCTCCCCTTCTACCAATAGAGCAGACAGGCTCAGCTGGGGGAAGGAAGCCCTCCGGGACCCTCAGCTAGGAAAAAGCAGCAGTTTGGACCCAGATTCCTCTCCGCAGTGTGGTCTTAGCCCCCAGGCATTGCTGTGTCCCATGTCACTGGCAAAGGAAGTGCAAGCTAAGGAGGAAAGCCCTCAGCATGCTTCTCAACTCTTTCTCAAAGCAAAACACTTTTAAAAAAAAAAAAATAATAACAAAAATAGGGCCAAAGGGGGAGGGGGTGTCAATGTCACGGCCTGAATAAAGTGGCCTGGGAACCTGAACACCAGGGCAGCAGGACCCAATCACCCCTGGGGAAGGTCGCTCTGCGCAGGCGCGGCAGCCCCTACCTACTGCACACGTGAGCTTCCCCGTGCGCTCCTGGAGCAGGTGTACGATCTGGGCCTTCTGGGTGGGCGCGCAGCGGCAGCAGACCACGGCCGGGCACTGGCAGGCCAGCTCCATGAACTCGTACTCGTAGTACTTGAGGCAAACCTGGCGGGGTCAGGGAGAGGTGGTGCGTCGGCCAAGGCCCCTCCCACACGGCAGCTCCCGGGAGGAGCCTGCTGGCGGGGGTGCCCGTGCCCACCTCCAGGGAGTCTCCAGAGATGACTAGGGCACAGTCGTGCTTCCTGCGGAAGGCGTTCAGCTCGAGGTGGGCCTCGCCGCGGTTGGTCACCTGGAAGGAAAGACAGGATGAAGGAGGCCTTGCTCTCCGGAGCTGGTGGAACAACAAACAGCGGCTTCCTGCAGCCTCGTGAAGACCGTGGCCGCCGGCCCGGGCCCCCACCCCTCCCCTGCCCTGCCCCCAGAGCCAGAGCCGAATTAGGTCCTGTTTGCTATGACTCTGTGGGAATCCGGAGGGCCTGTACGCCAACCATCCCCTCGCACTTCCCCCAGGATGGCTGTGACCCACATAATAAGAATAAGAGCACAGAGCCACTGTGCTTTCATTCTGTGCCAGGCACTGTGCAAATAAGCACTTTTCAAGCATTTTCACCCCATTTGTTTCTCACAAGGACTCTTCGAGGTGCATGATGATAAGAGTTCTACTTTACATCTAAGGAAACTGACACAGGGCAAGGTTTGTTAGCTTGGCTACCGTGTCACCGCCTATCCGCTGCAGAGCAGGCCTTGGAAGCCAGGCATCTAGCAGGGGCTTTTCTAAGAAGGACCAGGTGTTAAATATGACACGCTCTGTGGACCATACAGTCTGTCACAACTACGCAACTCCGCCGCTACAGTGCCAGAGCAGCCACAGACAATATGTAAACAGATGGGTAGATCTTGTGTTTAAATAAAACTTTATTTACAAAAACAGGTGGCCGGCATAAGGCCTATAGTTTGCAACCCCTGAATTCTAGAGCATACGGTGTGTTCTCACTATGTGCAATAGTTATGTTCTGGAAAGTTGCTGTGAATACTGAATTAGTGATTTTTAAACCACTGCTCCTGGGGGAGGTACAGGGCTAGCTAGGCTCTTATGAGCCTCTGGGTCACAATATTTTTGTCCATCAGTCAATACATCACCTCATTTTCTATGTGCCTCTGTGTAAAGACATCTTTGAAAATATGTATTGTTGAAAGAAGTCAGAGAAAGACAAGTACTGCATGATTTCACTTATATGTGGAATCTAAAAAATAAAACAAACTAGTGTATATGACAAAAAAGAAACAGACCCACAGATCTAGAAAACAAACTAGTGGTTACCAAGTGGGAGAGGGAAGCAGGGAGGGGCAAGATAGGGGTAGGGGATTAAGAGGTACAAACTACTATGTATAAAATAAGGGGCTGGCAGAGTCAAGATGGCGGTGTGGAAGACGCAGAGTTTGCATCTCCCCACAACTAGGGAACCTGCTGGACGCTGGTGGGGGACCTCAACACCCCAAGAGATGGGAGGAATGCTCAAGCGAACCCATAAGACGTGGGGGGACTGAGGGGGGAGGAGAAGTGGAGGCCAGACAGGACCAGCCCTGAGGGGTGGCTGAGAGGGGGAGGGGTTCCCACGCCTGGAGGGACCCTCAGGCACTCGGATGGGGGTGGAGTGCACCAAGCGTTTCCCCTGCCCAATCGGCCAGGGAAGTCTGCCTTGCTCTCAGGCCGGATCCTATGCCCTCACAGGCCCCCTCCAGGCCCCGTTGGTCCTGGGGGTATAGGAAGGAGGCCGGGGGAGAACAGGAGAGGCAGGCGGGAGAGGCCCTTGGGGACTGGAGGAGAGCAGCAGAGGGTGTTTGCCCCACCCACTCGAGCCCTGCTGGGCTCCCAGGTGGGGTCCCCCACCCTCTGAGACCAGAGGCAGGAGGCACACCTGGGCCCCTTCTGTTCTGTTGAGCCTAAGCCCCACCCCCTACACCCCTAGGGCCTTTTCCAGCCCTGTGGGTCCCAAGCATAGGCCCTGCCCACTGCCCAAACCCCAACCCTGCTTAGGCCCCACCCTCCACAGCCAAGGCCTTTTCTACCTTTTTCTTTTTCTTTCTCCTCCTCCTTTTTACTATTGTGGTTCTGTTTTACCTTCGGTTGTTGTTTCATCTATATTTTTATTTTTATATGCTTTCTAAGATATCTGTTAGTTTCCTAGTCTATTTTTATTTTTTACTTTTTTATTGTTCTCCATTTTTTTTTTTTTTTTGCCGCCCCACACAGCTTACAGCATCTTGGTTCATGAGCCAGGGGTTGGGCCAAAGTTCCTGTGGTGGGAGCTCCAAGTCTGAACCACTGGACTAACAGAGAACCCCAGAACGCAGGGAATATTCATCGGAATGAGGTCTCCTGAAGGTCCTCATGTCGGCACCAAGACCCAGCTCTATCCAACAGCCTACAAACTCCAGTGTTGGAAGCCTCAGGCCAAACAACAAGTAAAACAGGAACACAATCCCACTCATCAAAAAAAAAAAAAAAGAGACAGCAAAAAAAATATGTCAGAGATGAAGGAGCAAGGTAAAAACCTACAAGACCAAATAAATGAAGAGGAAACAGGCAATCTACCTGAAAAAGAATTCAGACAGTAAAGATGATCCTGAATCTCGGAAACAGAATGGAGGCACAGACTGAGAAAATACAAGAAATGTTTAACAAAGATCTAGAAGAACTAAAGAACAAACAGAGTTGAACGACACAATAACTGAAATGAAAAATACACTAGAAGGAATCAGTAACAGAATAACTGAGGCAGAAGAATGAATAAGTGAGCTGGAAGACAGAATGGTGGAAATAACTGCTGGGGAGCAGAATAAAGAATGAAAAGAACTGAAGACCATCTCAGAGACCTCTGGGACAACAATAAATGCACCAACATTCGAATTATAGGGGTCCCAGAAGAAGAGAAAAACAAAGGGTCTGGGAAAATATCTGAAGAGGTTATAGTAGAAAATTTCCCTAACATGGGAAAGGAATTAGTCACCCAAGTCTAGGAAGCACAGAGAGTCCCATACAGGATAAACCCCTAGGAGAAACACACCAAGACACATATTAATCAGACTAACAAAAATTAAATTCAAAGAAAAAATATTACAAATCAAAAAAAAAAAAAAAGAGACAGCAAAAAAAATATGTCAGAGATGAAGGAGCAAGGTAAAAACCTACAAGACCAAATAAATGAAGAGGAAACAGGCAATCTACCTGAAAAAGAATTCAGACAGTAAAGATGATCCTGAATCTCGGAAACAGAATGGAGGCACAGACTGAGAAAATACAAGAAATGTTTAACAAAGATCTAGAAGAACTAAAGAACAAACAGAGTTGAACGACACAATAACTGAAATGAAAAATACACTAGAAGGAATCAGTAACAGAATAACTGAGGCAGAAGAATGAATAAGTGAGCTGGAAGACAGAATGGTGGAAATAACTGCTGGGGAGCAGAATAAAGAATGAAAAGAACTGAAGACCATCTCAGAGACCTCTGGGACAACAATAAATGCACCAACATTCGAATTATAGGGGTCCCAGAAGAAGAGAAAAACAAAGGGTCTGGGAAAATATCTGAAGAGGTTATAGTAGAAAATTTCCCTAACATGGGAAAGGAATTAGTCACCCAAGTCTAGGAAGCACAGAGAGTCCCATACAGGATAAACCCCTAGGAGAAACACACCAAGACACATATTAATCAGACTAACAAAAATTAAATTCAAAGAAAAAATATTACAAGCAGCAAGGGTAAAGCAAAAAATAACATACAAAGGAATCCCCATAAGGTTATCAGCTGATTTTTCAGCAGGAACTCTGAATGCCAGAAGGGAGTGGCAGCATATACTTAAAGTGATGAAAGAGGAAAACCCATAACCAAGATTACTCTACCCAGCAAGGATCTCGTTCAGATTCAACAGAGAAATCAAAAGCTTTCAGACAAGCAAAAGCTAAGAGAATTCAGCACCACCAAGCGAGCTTTACAACAAATGCTAAGGAAACTGCTCTAGGCAGGAAACACAAGAGAAGAAGCAGACCCACAAAAACAAACTCAAAATAATTAAGAAAACAGTAATAGGAATATATATATCGATAATAACCTTGAATGTAAATGGATTAAATGCCCCAATCAAAAGACAAAGACTAGCTGAATGGATACAAAAACAGGACCCATATATATGCTGTCTACAAGAGACCCACTTCAGACCTAGGGACACATACACACTGAAAGTGAAGGGATGGGAAAAGATATTCCATGCAAATGGAAATCAAAAGAAAGCTGGAGTAGCAATACTTGTATCAGATAAAATAGACTTCAAAATAAAGACTGCTAGAAGAGATAAAGGAAGGACACTACATAATGATCAAGGGATCAATCCAAGAAGAAGCTATAACAATTATAAATGTTTATGCACCCAAAACAGGAACACCTCAATACATAAGGCAAATGCTAACAACCATGAAAGTGGAAATCGACAGTAACACAATAATAGTAGGGGACTTTAACACCCCACTTACACCAATGGACAGATCACCCAAACAGAAAATAAGGAAACACAAGCTTTAAATGACACAATAGGTCAGATACATTTAATTGACATTTATAGAACATTCCACACGAAAGTGGCAGAATACACTTTCTTCTCAAGTGCACACAGAACATTCTCCAGGAGAGATCACATCTTGGGTCACAAATCAAGCCTCAGAAAATTTAAGAAAACTGAAATCGTATCGAGCATCTTTTCTGACCACAACGTGATGAGATTGGAAATCAATTACAGGGGGAAAAAACTGTAAAAAAACACAAATACATGGAGGCTAAACAGTGCACTAATAAATAACCAAAAGATCACTGAAGAAATCAAAGAAGAACTTAAAAAATACATAGAAACAGATGACAACAAAAACACGATGACCCAAAACCTATGGGATGTAGCAAAAGCAGTTCTAAGAGGGAAGTTTACAGCAATTCAATCTCACCTCAAGAAACAAGAAAAATCTCAAATAAACCATCTAACCCTACACCTAAAGCAACTAGAGAAAGAAGAACAAAGAAAACCCAAAGTCAGTAGATGGAAAGAAATCATAAAGATCAGAGCAGAAATAGATGAAATAGAAACAAAGAAAACAATAGCAAAGATCAATAAAACGAAAAGCTGGTTCTTTAAGAACATAAACAACATTGATAAACCCTTAGCCAGACTCGTCAGGAAAAAAAGGGAGAGGATGCAAATCAATAAAATTAGAAATGAAAAAGGAGAAATCACAACAGACACTGCAGAAATACAAAGGATTATAAGAGACTACTACAAACAACTATATGCCAATAAAATTGACAACCACGAAGAAATGGACAAATTCTTGGAAAGGTACAATTCTCCAAGACTGGACCAGGAAGAATTAGAAAATATAAACAGACCTATCACAAGTAATGAAACTGAAAATGTAATTTAAAATCTTCCAACAAATAAAAGTGCAGGACCAGATGGCTTCACAGACGAATTCTATCAAACATTTAGAGAAGAGCAAAAACCTATCCTTCTCAAAGTCTACCAAGAAATTGCAGAGGGAGAAACACTCCCAAATTGATTCTACAAAGCCACCATCACCCTGATACCAAAACCAGAAAAAAAATCACACAAAAAAAGAAAATTATAGACCAATATCACTGATGAACATAGATGCAAAAATCCTGAACAAAATACTAGCAAACAGAATCCAACAGCACGTTAAAAGTATCATACACTATGATCAAGTGGGATTTATCCCAGGGATGCAAGGATTCTTCAATATATGCAAATCAATCCATGTGATATATCACATTAACAAATTAAGGAATAAAAACCATATAATCATCTCAAAAGCAGAAAAAGCTTTTGACAAAATTCAACACCCATTTATAAAAATTCTCTAGAAAATGTGCATAGTGGGAACCTACCTCAACATAATAAAGGCCATATATGACAAACCCACAGCAAGCATCATACTCAATGGTGAAAATCTGACAGCATTTCCAATAGGATCAGTAACAAGACAAGGATGTCCACTCTCGCCACTCTAATTCAACATAGTTTTGGAAGTCCTAGAGAAGAAAAAGAAATAAAAGGAATACAAATTAGAAACAAAGTAAAACTGTCACTGTTTGCCTATGACAATCATACATAGAAAATCCTAAAGATGACACTAGAAAACTGTTAGAACTAATCAATGAATTTGGTAAGGTTGCAGGATACAAAATTAATGCACAGAAATCTCTGACATTCTTATACACCAACAACGAAAAATCCGAAGGAGAAATTAAGGAAACACTCCCATTTACCACTGCAACAAAAAGAATAAAATACCTAGGAATTAACCTGCCTAAGGAGGCGAAAGACTTGTACTCAGAAAACTATAAAACAGTTATGAAATAAATCAAATTTGACATAAACAGATGGAGACATATACCATGTTCTTGGATTGGAAGAATCAATATTGTGAAAATGAATATACTACCCAAAACAATCTACAAATTCAATGCAATCCCTATCAAACTACCAATGACATT
>NC_041227.1:9912727-9954602 GCF_002837175.3 Physeter macrocephalus | reverse complement strand
AACAATTATAAATGTTTATGCACCCAAAACAGGAACACCTCAATACATAAGGCAAATGCTAACAACCATGAAAGTGGAAATCGACAGTAACACAATAATAGTAGGGGACTTTAACACCCCACTTACACCAATGGACAGATCACCCAAACAGAAAATAAGGAAACACAAGCTTTAAATGACACAATAGGTCAGATACATTTAATTGACATTTATAGAACATTCCACACGAAAGTGGCAGAATACACTTTCTTCTCAAGTGCACACAGAACATTCTCCAGGAGAGATCACATCTTGGGTCACAAATCAAGCCTCAGAAAATTTAAGAAAACTGAAATCGTATCGAGCATCTTTTCTGACCACAACGTGATGAGATTGGAAATCAATTACAGGGGGAAAAAACTGTAAAAAAACACAAATACATGGAGGCTAAACAGTGCACTAATAAATAACCAAAAGATCACTGAAGAAATCAAAGAAGAACTTAAAAAATACATAGAAACAGATGACAACAAAAACACGATGACCCAAAACCTATGGGATGTAGCAAAAGCAGTTCTAAGAGGGAAGTTTACAGCAATTCAATCTCACCTCAAGAAACAAGAAAAATCTCAAATAAACCATCTAACCCTACACCTAAAGCAACTAGAGAAAGAAGAACAAAGAAAACCCAAAGTCAGTAGATGGAAAGAAATCATAAAGATCAGAGCAGAAATAGATGAAATAGAAACAAAGAAAACAATAGCAAAGATCAATAAAACGAAAAGCTGGTTCTTTAAGAACATAAACAACATTGATAAACCCTTAGCCAGACTCGTCAGGAAAAAAAGGGAGAGGATGCAAATCAATAAAATTAGAAATGGAAAAGGAGAAATCACAACTGACACTAGAGAAATACAAAGGATTATGAGAGACTACTACAAACAGCTATATACCAATAAAATGAACAACCACGAAGAAATGGACAAATCCTTGGAAAGGTACAATTTTCCAAGACTGAATCAGGAAGAATTAGAAAATATAAAAACAGACCTATCACAAGTAATGAAATTGAAACTGTAATTAAAAATCTTCCAATAAACAAAAGTCCAGGATCAGATGGCTTGACAGGGGAATTCTATCAAACATTTAGAGACGAGCTAACACAGATCCTTCTCAAACTCTTCCAAAAAACCGCAGAGGGAGGAACACTCCCAAATTCATTCTACAAAGCCACCACCCTGATACCAAAACCAGAAAAAGATATCACAAAAAAAGAAAATTATAGACCATTTATCACTGATGAACATAGATGCAAAAATCCTGAACAAAATACTAGCAAACAGAGTCCAACAACACATTAAAAGGATCATACACCACGGGGGCTTCCCTGGTGGCGCAATCGTTGAGAATCTGCCTGCTAATGCAGGGGACACGGGTTTGAGCCCTGGTCTGGGAGGATCCCACATGCCACGGAGCAACTAGGCCCGTGAGCCACAACTACTGAGCCTGCACAGCTGGAGCCTGTGCTCGGCAACAAGAGAGGCCGCGACAGTGAGAGGCCCGCGCACCGTGATGAAGAGTGGCCCCCGCTTGCCACAACTAGAGAAAGCCCTCGCAGAGAAACGAAGACCCAACACAGCAAAAATAAATAAATAAACTCCTACCCCCAACATCTTCAAAAAAAAAAAAAAAAAAAGGATCATACACCACAATCAAGTAGGATTTATCGCAGGGATGCGAGGATTCTTCAATATATGCAAATCAATCAATGTGATACACTATACTAATAAATTGAAGAATAAAAAACACACGATCATCTCAACAGATGCAAAAAAAGCTTCTGACAAAATTTAACACCCATTTATAATAAAAAAACTCTCCAGAAAATGAGCATAGAGGGAAACTACCTCAACATAATAAAGGCCATATATGACAAACCCACAGAAAGCATCATAATCAATGGTGAAAACCTGAACGCATTTCCTCTAAGATCAGGAACAAGACAAGGATGTCCACTCTAGCCACTCTTATTCAACATAGTTTTGAAAGTCCTAGCCATAGCAATCAGAGAAGAAAAAGAAATAAAAGGCATACAAATTGGAAAAGAAGAAGTAAAACTGTCATTTACAGATGACATGATAACTATACATAGAAAATCCTAGAAAACTACTAGAACTAATCAATGAATTTGGTAAGGTTGCAGGATACAAAATTAATGCACAGAAATCTCTAGCAATTCTATACACTAACAACGAAAAATCAGAAAGAGAAATTAAGGAAACAATCCCATTTACCATCACGACAAAAAGAAAAAAATACCTAGGATAAACCGACCTAAGGAGGCAAATGACTTGTCAGAAAACTATAAGACACTGATGAAAGAAATCAAAGATGACACAAACAGACGGAGAAATATACCATATTCTTGGATTGGAAGAATCAATATTGTGAAAATGACTGTACTACCCAAAGCAATCTACAGAGTCAATGCAATCCCTATCAAACTACCAACGGCATTCTTCACAGAATTAGAACAAAAAAAATTTACAATTCGTATGGAAACACAAAAGACCCTGAATAGCCAAAGCAATCTTGAGAAAGAAAAACAGAGCTGGAGGAATCAGGCTCTCTGACTTCAAACTATACTACAAAGCTACAGTAATCAGGACAGTATGGTACTGGCACAAAAACAGAAACATAGCTCAATGGTACAGGATAGAAAGCCCACAGATAAACCCACGCACATATGGTCACCTAATTTATGACAAAGGAGGCAAGAACATACAATGGTGGTTCTTCAATAAGCGGTGCTGGGAAAACTGGACAGCTACATGTAAAAGAATGAAATTAGAACACTCCCTAACACCATACACAAAAATAAACTCAAAATGGATTAAAGACCTAAATGTAAAACCGGACACTATAAAACTCTCAGAGGAAAACACAGGAAGAACACTCTTTGACATAAATCACAGCAAGATCTTTCTTGACCCACCTCCTAGAGTAATGAAAATAAAAACAAAATTAAACAAATTGGACCTAATTAAAATTCAAAGCTTCTGCACAGCAAAAGAAATCATAAACAAGAAGAAAAGACAACCCTCAGAATGGGAGAAAATATTTGCAAATGAAACAAATGGACAAAGGATTAATCTCTAAAATATACAAACAGCTCATGGAGCTCAATATGAAAAAAACAAACAATCCAATTAAAAAATGGGCAGAACACCTAAATAGACATTCCACCTAATAAGACATACAGATGGTCAAGAGGCACATAAAAAGATGCTCAACATCACTAATTATTAGAGAAATGCAAATCAAAATTACGAGGTATCACCTCACACCGGTCAGAGCGGCCATTATCAAAAAATGTAGAATCAATAAATGCTGGAAACAGTGTGGTGAAAAGGGAACCCTCCTGCACTGCTGTTGGGAATGTAAATTGATATAACCACTATGGAGAACAGTATGGAAGTTCCTTAAGAAACTAAAAACAGAACTACCATATGACCCAGCAATCCCACTACTGGGCATATACCCTGAGAAAACCATAATTCAAAAAAAAGACACGTACCACAATGTTCACTGCAGCATTATTTACAATAGCCAGGACATGGAACCAACCTAAATGTCCATTGACAGATGAATGCGTAAAGATGTGGCACATATATGCAATGGAATATTATTCAGCCATAAAAAAAAACCGAAATTATTTGTAGTGAGGTGGATGGACCTAGAGTCTGTCATACAGAGTGAAGTCAGAAAAAGAAAAACAAATACCATATGCTAACACATATATATGGAATCTAAAAAAAAAAAAAAAAATGGTACTGATAAACCTAATGGCAGGGCAGGAATAAAGACGTAGACAGAGAGAATGGACTTGAGGACACGGGGGTGGAGGGGGAAGCTGGGGCGAAGTGAGAGAGTGGCATGGACATATATACACTACCAAATGTAAAACAGACAGCTAGTGGGGAAGCAGCCGCATAGCACAGGGAGATCAGCTCGGTGCTTTGTGACCACCTAGAGGGGTGGAATAGGGAGGGTGGGAGGGAGGCTCTAGAGGGAGGGGATATGGGGATATATGTATGAATACAGCTGATTCACTTTGTTGTACAACAGAAACTAACACAGTATTGTGAAGCAATTATACTCCAATAAAGATCTATTAACACATTAAAAAATTAAATAAGCCACAGATATATTGTACGGCACAGAGAATATAGACAATACTTTACAATTATAAATGGAATATAACTCTTAAAAACTGTGAATCAGTGTGTTGCACACCTGAAACATATAATATTGTAGAAACATATAATATTGTACATCAACTACACTTCAGTAAAAAAATTTTTAATTAAAGAAATATATTTAGGGGCTTCCCTGGTGGCGCAGTGGTTGAGAGTCTGCCTGCTAATGCAGGGGACACGGGTTCCAGCCCTGCTCTAGGAAGATCCCACGTGCCGCGAGCAACTAGGCCCGTGAGCCACAACTACTGAGCCTGCGCGTCTGGAGCCTGTGCTCTGCAAAAAGAGAGGCCGCGATAGCGAGAGGCCCCCGCTTGCCACAACCGGAGAAAGCCCTTGCACAGAAACGAAGACCCAACACAGCCAAAAATAAAAATTAATTTTAAAAGTATATTTATTATTGATTCATTAACACTAGACTCATGGCCAACAGGACCATAACTCATGCCTGGAGGAAGCTTATCTCCGGGAGGCTCATCACAGCCTTCCTGCACTCAGGGATATGGTCAGTACCCAGCTCTGTGCTGGGGGACATGTTAAACAGTGAAATTACTAACAATAAAACCCACAGGGGCTTCCCTGGTGGCGCAGTGGTTGCGCGTCCGCCTGCCGATGCAGGGGAACCGGGTTCGTGCCCCGGTCTGGGAGGATCCCACATGCCGCGGAGCGGCTGGGCCCGTGAGCCATGGCCGCTGGGCCTGCGCGTCCGGAGCCTGCGCTCCGCAACGGGAGAGGCCACAGCAGAGGGAGGCCCGCATACCACAAAAAAAAAAAAAAAAAAAGCTAGTGTCTTATTTTTATAAAAGAATATTTTCATATAGTTTTCTCTTGGCATAACATGTCTTTATTAACTGTGAGGGTAACACAGAGTTAAGAAACCCACAAAAATGCAAAAAACGTGACACTGAGTAGACTGAAAAGGACCCTTGCGTCCGCCTGAGAGCTGAGACAAAAAGGCAGAGCGGGCTTCCCTGGTGGCGCAGTGGCTAAGAATCCTCCTGCCAATGCATGGGACACGGGTTCAAGCCCTGGTCTGGGAAGATCCCACATGCCGTGGAGCAACTAAGCCCATGTGCCACAACTACTGAGCCTGCGCTCTAGAGCCCACGAGCCACAACTACTGAGCCCGCGTGCCACAACTGCTGAAGCCCACGCACCTAGAGCCCGTGCTCTACAACAAGAGAAGCCACCGCAATGAGAAGCCCGTGCACCGCAACGAAGAGTAGCCCCCGCTCGCCGCAACTAGAGAAAGACCGCACGCAGCAACGCAGCCAAAAATAAATCAATAAATCTTTTAAAAAAGAAGGCAGAGCGTCGCCCCTCTCCACCTCAGCGAGGAACTCACTCGTCAGATGACTCAAACTTTCCACTGCTGTGCGTGCATCCATATAGGGCTCTGAAAGTACCTCAAGTACTGATTTTCGGGTTACAAACAAGTTTTAGTGAGTGGGTGAATTTGCAAATACAGAATCCATGAATGATGAGGATCCACTGTATCTGTCTCTACACGATGCTGGTTGTGCTAGTTCCGAAACTGCTGGATTTCATAAAGCTTCAACGGGCTATAGACCAAAGGCAGGGGTATGGGGGGAGACCCCCAAAACATCTAGAGTACCTCCAGTTGTTTGGCTTGGTAGCCCTGATGACAGGTAAGTAGGACCACCACATCTGGCCCCGGAGGGGACCGAGTGCCCCTCCCAATTCCCAACTCAATAAGGCCAATCACAGTCCTTGGCTTTGAGCCCTGGAGCAGCTCCTTGTGCCTCTACTGTTTGGGCCAAGCACTGGCCACCAGGGCAGGGAATTCTCATTGGCCACCCAACACGCCCCCTTCTAAAGGTTCCTCAAGGGTTTCCTTCAGGAGGGCAGACAGGCCAGTATCTGCGATCTGGAACTGATTTCCTACCCAAGGACTTGGCTTTGAAGGGTTCAGGGAAATCCCAGACTTGTACGTACAATTTCACATGTATGAGCTCATCTGCATCCTTCACGCTGATCATGCCTAACTCCCGTCAGCTCCTCAGAGGGACCACAGCCAGCACCGGGTTAAGAACACAGGTTAACACGGGGCGGTAACCAGGTGCTTCTGCACCACCCCCGGCAGGAATCGTTGAGCCTCGCCTGGGTCATTCAGTGATCCCACCCAAACCAACGACGTGAGCTTCCGCCACCCCCCACCCAGGGGTCCACGCGAGGCTATGAGGTTACAGGGCAAACGGCAGCATCACCCCACAGGGCCCCAGAGCAGAGAACGCTTTACCAGCCGAAAAACGTGGATGTCTTGGTTTCTGGTCACCAGATGTGCATTCTTTGCTGTGCATGTAGCTGTCTCCAGCTTGTCCCCCGTCAGCATCCAAACCTGAAATTACCGCATGGAAGGGGTTCCCTTGGTTAGCGTTTGAGGCTAGCCTGTCGCCTGTGTCAGCCGAGTTTCCAAACACTTCGAGCTGAACTTGATACGTTCCATTTAACTCCTCGAGGCCTACAATGTCCCCAATGAACCACAGGAAAGGCCCCAGTTCAAGACCTTGGGGGTCCGCTGCTGGTGGCAGCAAAAGCTGGTGTGGCACTTCTGAAAAACGGGCCACATGCTGCAGTAGACATCGTGAAGCTCAGCCTCTGCCCTCCTAATCCCCGTTCTGGAAATTTTTCTTAAAGCAATAAATAATCTCAAAGAAGGGGAAGGCTGTATGGATGAGGGGTCACTTCCACGTCCCACAGGAAACACTGATCTGTCACGTTGCATAGGGTCTTTCTACGCGGCCGGATGACCCCGAGCAATCTCAGGGGGCTGAACCCTAACTAAAACGCCGACAGTACACGTGCCAGGTTCCTCCTCGCCTCGTAACTGAGCACTGTGCATCTCACTGTTGCGGGCTCAGAGAGGGTAGGTGACTTGCCCAAAGCCACAGAGCTAGTTCCTGTCCCGACCAGGCCCAGAACCCAGGCCTTCAGAGTCTAAACGGATGTGCTTCCTACCCTGCTGATTCACCCATTAACCCTCTGTCCTCTCTGCTCCCAGTGGGGAAGTGGGGTGGGGGCCTCAGAGTCATCGGACGAAGGATATCTTGGCAGCAGGGGAAGCGCAGCAAAGAAAATAACCACAAAGGTTCCCCGAGTGTTTACCGTCCGGGCACCTGTTAAGTGCTGTGCATCGTTCCTTCACAGTAACTTTACGAGGTGGGAAACAGAGGCCCAGGCCTCATCCGTCCTGCTGACATTGCCCCGCTCACGGGCACTCCTGCCAGATGCGGGACCAAGGACTCAGCCCAGAGCTGCTCTGGGCAGAGGCAGGCAGCTTAACCTACATATTTGCGGGAGCTTCTAGCCGATGAGTTTGCTAATCGCTTGCTTGGGTCCGCTGAGATGGAGCCCGCTCCCCACACGCCCTCTACTGGCGTCTCTGGATTAAACGACCAGGTATGCATTTTGTGGCCCCAAACAGAAATGTAAATATGGCAGTTTGTTGGGGCAGATGGTCACTCTGTTGGGTGGTCATTCAGTTACCCAGACCAAAAGACAGATATGGCTGGCTGGCCGGACACTCAACAAGAATATAACAAACGCCGCAAATGCGCGGGACACAGCGGGTCCTGAGAGCTAAGGAGGTGCTCTCGGTCCTGTCTCCACGGAGCCCGGCCTGCAGAGGGGAAGCCGGCAGCAAAAGCGGACACACAAGACGTCTTCCACGGCTGTCAAGGATGGGAGGGCTACAGGTCACTGTCCGAGTCCGGCTGCGTCACTACTTCCATCCTCAGCCCCGCCTCCCCCCAGCTCTAAATTTTCACCCTCCGCTGACGGGGTCACCGGTCTAAGTCTGGAATTCACTGCCGCGCAGCAACCTGTTTCAGCAGCGGGTCCAGGCAGGCCCCCCCTACCTTGATGCCGGCGTTCCTCAGGGTCTCCAGGGTGGGCCTCACGTCCGCCTGGAGCTGGTCCTCCACCCCCGTCAGGCACAGCAGCTCCAGCTCCATCTCCAGGCTCTCGATCACCGTGGCCACTTTGAGGGAACGGTCGTGCACACTCAGCTTGGCCTGGACATAGCGGGCCTGGGACACACCAGGGGACGCTGTCACCGCTCGGGACGGGGAGGCGCAAGGCGGACCAACTGGCAGTGAGAGCGTCTCATCACCCCGCACAGGGCAGGGACCCCAGCACCTGGGTGAACCTCAAAGGGTGAAACTGAGACCTCCAGCCTCCTTCCCGGCTCATCAGTCCAGACGCTGGAGCCGGACAGACCGGAGCTCCACCCTTTGCGCTACACTCACCTGCTGTGCAACTTCTAGCGGGTCACTTAACTTCTCTGAGCCTCAACTGTTTTCCTCCCCGAAGAGGCAATAACAGCCCCAACCTCACTGGGTTTTTACAAGGATTAGTACAACTCAAGATCTCAAAAGACAGGAGGTTCTCCCCGCACAGCGTATGCTCTGTAACCGAGAACTCTTGACCACCAGGTTGTCTAAAGACAAAGTCTTACTTCCAAAGACCATCGACCCAACCCTTCTGTTTATCCCCTCTTTACGGTGTTAACAAAGATACAGCTGTCACAAAGCGTATGCCTTTAAAATTGAGAGAAAGGTAGAATTTTACCAGGGCTAGAACTCTCGTTAAATAAAACTTTACAAAGAACTCAAGCACATAAAAGAGACAGACCCAAGCACGGTTTCTCTAGGGCAAGGGCCACAGAAGCCTTTCCCCCAACCTGGTCTCTCTCCCCTTCAGTCATGTGTAAATACATTCATTCAGCTTTGTGCCAGGACTGGGGGTACAACAAGGACCCTGCCCTCAAGGAACACACAATTCACGGGACGAGATGACAATTAACAAGACATATTTATACTGTAAGCCTTGGCAGTGCAAGTCAATGATCGAGTTCAAATCCAACATTTTTTACAGCTTAAAAAAATTAGGGCTCCAAGGAGGTTTACAACTTCAAATTTGAAGGTTTCATTTCAAATTTTTCAGAAGGTTTACAATGACTATCCTAAGTGTTGGGGTACAAGGGCAAACCAAACTGATGAAGTCTCTGCTCTCAAAAAGATTTTATTCCAGAAAGAAGCTATCAAAAAGAATGTGAAAATACATACATAAACAAAGTCATTACAGCTGGTGATAAATGCAATGAAGAAAGTTCAACAGGGTGACGATGGGGAGTGATGAGGTGGGGCTGCTTTAGATGGGGGATCCAGGAAGACTTCTCAGAGGAGGCGGCATTTGAGCTGAGACCCAAAGGAAGTGAGGGAGGGGGGCGTTGGAGCTCTGTGAGGGAGGAGAGTACTAGGCAGAAAGAAGAACCTGGTGTGCTCAGAAATGACATCAGTCTGGCCAGAGCAGAATGAGGGAGGGGAAGATGGGGAGGTGAGTGGGGCTAAAAAGTAAAAGAAAAGTCACAGAACCACTTACCTCAAAGTCTTGATACTGCTCCTCTGCTAGAGATTTCTTCGCCACCACAAGCACCCGCAGCCCTTCCCGGGCCATGTTTCCACACTGAAAAGCAAACCCCGGTCAGCAGAGAGCCGCACTAAGGGCTCTGTATCCCTCACTCTCTCTGGGGAGGGCCGGAGGCTGAAGTGGATGTCCCTCCCAAGGGGACAGTGCAATGGCAAATCAGAACGCTGCTTTCTCCTAAAGCAGTCTCTCTCAGCAAACCTTCCAAAGGGGTCTCAAAATTTAAGTCAATGCAGTAAGATCTCAGAGACTAATCGGGATTTCTGGCTCGTTGGAAAAACTGAACCTTTGACAAGAGCACTTTCCCAAATAACCACAGCCAGTGATACTGAAAGGCGGCTGTTTCCACACGGTCCCACGAAACACAGCTGTCAAGTGAAGAATATTCCAACACGTTCAACGCACAAAGTGTGAGGCTGTCAGGAAACACCTCCAGGCCCGTTTCATTCACCTGAGTTACCTGCCTGGCCCCTGTCGGCATTTGGGTTTGTTACTCACTAATTGGAAATATGATACTACCGAACATAAAATGTGAATTCTGCACCTGGAGATGGGAGATGAAACGGAAATGGCCTGATAGACTGGAGAGTTCCTTCCCTCCCTGCTGCGGCCAATTCCCACGCCACAAACTGGGACAAGGCAGCCTGTGACGGGGCCCCACGATGCCCGCCTGCTGGTACCCACACCCTTGTATGTTCACCTGCCCTGAGTGTGCCCTGGACCCAGTGCCTTGTTCCTAACAGACAGAATGTGGCAAAGTGAGGGGAGGTCGTTTCCAAGAAGGTCACTTCTCTCTGTTCCATCTCTGTTCCCACGCTTGCGCTCTCGGATGAAGCCAGGATCACCTGTACGCTGCTTTATGGAGAGACCCACGTGGCAAGGAACGTGGCTGCCTCCGGCCTGGAGGCAGTGAGGAGCTGAATCCTGCCCGTGACCACGAAGTGGGCTGGGAAGTGGGTCCTGCCCCAGCTGAGCCGTCAGACGAGACCCCAGCCTCGGGTGACCCCTTGACCAAAGCCTAAGAGACCCTGAGCTGAGGACCCAGCTAAGCTGTGCCTGGATCGCTGATTCGCAGAAACTGTAAGAAGTAACACGCGTCCTCCTAAGCTGCTGAGTTTGGGGGTGATTTGTTACACAGCCCCAGAAAACGCACGCAGGGACCCACCTCACTCTTCCATGCAAGGGACAGACTCTGGGACACGCATCGGAGGCCCTGTGTCCACGCCCCACGCCACGCTCACCTCTTCCTCCAGCCAGTCGTTGTACTGCACGATGCCAGCCATGACGACATCCGCTCCCTTCATGTAAAACGTAATCTCCCCAGTCGACTCGTCCTAGAGGGGGGGCCGGGAGGAATGAACACCCAAGAGGAACGCTTGCGTTCCGCTCCAGTGGCCGCTTCCCACGAGAGATGCTGCACAAAGTGTACTCAGTGGACGCCAGTGTTTTCTCACTTGGCCGAAGATGAAAAGTGAGAGGGGAGCTTCACTTTGGGGCAAAGGGCACAGAAAACAAGAAAACTCAAAGCATTTGGAAAATCAGTAAAAATCAGTAAAGGATGAAAGCAAGATCAAAAGGACTGAAGAACTCTGTTTTTACAGTTATGACTATTCTAACGGGAACGGACTGGCCCTCACACTGTAAGATAATTTTAAATTTATATGTGGGGCTGCTAGTATTGCCAAAACATGGCCTACCGGGAAGAGTTGGGAAGTAAGATAATTCTCGAGATCAGGGTTTCTCAGCCTTGGCACTGTTAATATTTGGGGCTGGAGAATTCTTTGCCGTGAGGGGGCTGGACTCTGCACTGCACCATCTCCTGCGGCATCCCTAGCCCACTAGATGCCAGCAGCAATCCCCCATGGTGACAACCAAAATGTCTCCAGACATTAACAAACGTCCCCTGGGGGACACATTGCCTCAGTTGACAGCTACTGCTCCGGACAACGTGGGACCCTTACATCTACCTGAGGCCTTAGCTAGAGAGCAAAGTACCCAGATTTTCAGTTCACACTGACCAGATTTTCTGGGGAGAGGGTGACATCACAGCACAGACATCGGATGCTTAGACCCGGCACCAGCTGCCAGCTGTGTGCACCTGGACAAGCTACTTCTTTTCTCTAGACCTCAGTTTCCCTCCTCTGTAAAACTGGGATCCTAACAACTCTTACCGTATAGCTTGCTGGGGCTTAAACGAGATCATCTACGCAGAGCAGGTAGCAAAGGACCAACATCCACAGAAAATGCTCACCCAGTGTTATTATTCCCGTTGGGGTGACAGTCACTCCTCAAGACCCTCAGTCGCACTGCTTGTAGAAAACAAGGTTTAAGCCGGGGGTCTGAATGGGGGTGGCTTTGCCCCCAGGGGACTTCCGACAATGTCTGGACACACATTTGATTGTCTCAACTGGGAGGTGCTACCGGCATCTAGTGGGTGGAGACCAGGGATGCTGCTGCCCGTCCTACAACGCACAGGGCAGGGTCCCCGCGACAGAGAATCATCCGGCCCCAAACGTCAGTGGTGCCGAGGCTAGACCTGCATCACAGGGAGGCTGGAGGCAATGGAGATGGGCACGGCTAACTGAGCACGGCCATCACCAACTTGTGCCTAAACTCCACTACCCCAGGAAGCCCAGAATGCACGCCTGTAAGCTCTTCATCGAATAGGGAAATAAATACCCAAGGCCAAATCGGGGGTATAGTTTCATCTACTAAAGTAACTTGTGAATGCCTCTGATCACGGACAATCTTTCAGAACAACATGCTTACTCATAAAAGCACCCACAGGCCACGAACAGGCACCTGCACTTTAAAAGCATGAGAACTGCGGGCTGCTTCTTTGACGGATTGCATCTATGCTTGCTTGTGACTCGGGCCAAAGACAGCCGTGGGGTCTGAACACGAAGGCATCCGAGGTTTCTTTTTCCCTTCGCCTTCACCCAGATGCTGCTATGGGAAATCACGTCCCCCTCCCCAGCTTCCTCTACTCCAGAAGGGGCTCAAGAGAACTCGGACATCTTGTCCAACATAAATACCGAACCGACTGTCTCCTCCCGTTAGTCATTTCCTCCCACCAAGTTCATCTCAAGGTTACTTCGTTCCCATATTATGGCAAGATTACGCTATAAATTTACAGAGATCTGCCGGTTGTGTTGCATTGTTTTGGGGCCTCATCTTTTTCCACTGTGGTCTGACTCTGGCACCTGTTCAAAGGCCTCTTTTATTCAGACAGTGACAAGGGTATGATCTATACCAAAGATCTGACTTCAGCACGCCAAGGGGGAAGGGTGAGGGGAGAGCAGTGGAACATCTTGTAACACAACAAAAACAAAACTGGCGGCACAGAGACAAACACACAAGCCCCAATGAAACTGGCTTCTCTAACCTCACTGACCTTCTCAGAAGAGAGATTCGCACAAAGACCAGACCTTGCTTGGTGAGGGTAAGAAGATGCTGCACAGACCATCCACGAGCTCACACGTGTTTAAGAGGGTTGAGGAGCCAGGTGAGAACAAAACTATAACTGCCAACAGTCATTAAACCAGGTTGAGAACCATTTTATAACTGGGGGAAAACATCCTCCCATCAGGTAACTGGGCAGTTACTTTCAAACAATAGACAGAAAAGATGGACACATTAGAAGAGAGTTTCTCAGCCCTGGCACGATGAACATTTGGGGCTGGAACATTCTTTGGTATGAGGCTGTCCTGACCTCTACACACTAGATGCCAGTGGCACCACCCTCTGAGCTGTAACAAGCAAAAATGTCCCCAGATGCGTCCCCATGTCCCCTGGGGGCAAGACGGCCCCAGGATGAGAATCCCTTCGTGAAAGGAGAACACTGAGATTCGTGCTAAGTGGAGAGCTAGCTCCACAGCCCTGGGCACGGATGTGCACCCTGCAAAACCAAAGCTAGAGAGGGAGACAGGTCAGAAAACAAAAATATTGGCAAAATAATAGGCATCACATTAAAGACAGCCTAACGAAGATGGATGTGCGCACATTCATTGTTAGTAGTGAGAGATGGAAAACAACCTAAGTATCCAAGGAAGGAATATTTGATTAAATAATGCTACATTTTTTCAGCAAAACACCATGCACACATTAAAATCATAAAAATCATGCTTTAATGATATGAGAACATTTTCACTATACCTATTGTTCAATGGAGGGGGCGGGAGTTTTAGAAAGCTTTAGGTGGAGTCTGAAGCCAATTTTATAAAATTGTGTGTGGCCATTTACACTCATTCATGCTTAGAGAAAAAGCTGCAGGGCAATTCCCTGAAAAGGCGAGAGTGGCTGTCTTTGGGTGATGAAAGTGCAGGTGAATGGTTCTGATCTCCCCTTCTATACGTGCTTATCTGTTCCGAATGCTGATTTTTTAAAAATATAATCTGGGAAGGGTGGAGTGCTATTGTAAAGTAATGATAGATTTGCCCACCCCACAGTATCCCATACTCCCAGACACAGGTCCCATTCTTGCTGTGGGAAGATACAGGAGTCACATCTCATAAACGATGACGCATGTCTGGGAATGACAGCCCTTTGCAACTAAAGGAAGGGTGACGCACCCAGCCCACTTATTCTAGAACGGCTGATATCGGGACTATTTGATGATGATTCAACCCTCAAATGACTGCAGCATAGTCCATGGCCCTAGAACTTGGAAAAATAAAGGCTGGAACAAAATAAAAGTAATTCCATAGTAGATAATGACTAATTCCCCAGGAAACACCCACCCACAGGATTCATGTGGCTGCTTCCAGGCCATGGATGTTCTTGACATCAGACACGCACTCAAGATATGGTTTAAAAGCCACGGGGCAGGCTAGGTGCAGACCAGTGGGAAAAGCAGCAGCTGCACGGGAGGAAAAGCCCCCATCCCACTCAAAGACTGCCAAGCATATACGCCTGGTAGAGTCTGAAGAGTACTGGCATCAGGGACATAAAAATCCCTTAAAATGTGTCGTTTTCAAGGCACATTCGTACTGTGTGTCACTGGACCATCAGTACTGCAGCTCATGGAGCTGTTTCTAACTTTTACCTGGAGAAACAGCCTCTTCAGTGATTCCCACTTTCCCCACCTCCTGGTGTGTTCACACCCTGGGTGATCCAGGCCCACCAAGTGGTGGGCTGGATCCAGGGACCTGCTTCTAATAACAGAATAAGGCAAAAGTGAAGGGAGGTCGGTTCTGAGATGACATGCCTCCTGCCTTGTTCACACTCTCACAGACTCACTTGGATGAAGCCAGCTGATGTGGGAGCTGGTCTGTGGAGAGGCCTGTGGGGCAGTGGATGAGGGTGGCCTCTGGCCATCAGCTGGTATAGAACTAAGGTCCTCAGCCCAACAACTGCAAGGACCTGACTCTTACTGACAACACTGATTTTACCTGGCAGTGAATCCTGCCCCGGCTGAACCTTGGATGACTGCAGCCTATGAGAGATCCCGAGGCAGAGGGCCCGGCGAGGCTGCACCCGGACTCCCTGGCCCCCAGAAATCGTCAGATAACACTGCCTGTTGTTTTAAGCCATCACACGCGGGATAATCTGTCACAACGCCATACGTAATTACAACGCCATACGTAATTAACACACTACCTCAACATAACTGTGGGTGCTCTGTGAGCTTTTCCACATCCCTCTCATCACACCCAAACTCCCAGGGCCTGGCGATAAAAGAGCATGACCTGGGAGCCAGACAGCCTGAGGTAGAAGCCCAGCTCCACCTTTTCTAACTATATGAACTTGGGGAGGTTTCTTCTTCTCTCTATACCTCAATTTTCTCCTCTGTTAAATGCCAACTGCAATGGTATCATGAGAATTACATGAGTTGTCTGATGCAAATCATTTACAACAGTGACTAGCGCCCAATAAGCACCATCTAAATGTTACCTCTGTTATTACTATTGTTCCTAACTCTGTTCCTATTACTAGTGCTGCTAGTACTATTACTAATTACTCCTATTACTAATTCTATTATTACTAATTTACTACAATAGAATCTACAACTCTGACCCCTAAGGCATGAAACACTTGTGCAGCTAGGGCGGAGGGGATCCTCATTTGTTTAAAAAATGAGAGAATCTTATTCCAAAGATTCTCATGATCTGGGGCAGCATTTTCTCCAGCCAAGCCAAACAATGTGAAGAACCTTTAAGAACACCAGGGAACCATCTCAATACCAAAATAGGACTGGGACCAAAGTAGTCTGCAATTTTTCTTTTTTTTTTTTGGCGGTACGCGGGCCTCTCACTGTCGTGGCCTCTCCCGTTGCGGAGCGCAGGCTCCGGACGCGCAGGCCCAGCGGCCACGGCTCACGGGCCCAGCCGCTCCGCGGCATGTGGGACCTTCCCGGACCGGGGCACAGACCCGTGTCCCCTGCATCGGCAGGCGGACTCTCAACCACTGCGCCACCAGGGAAGCCCTAAATATAAATTTGAGCAAACGAACTCAAACACAAAAGGGTATCTACTGTACAGTTTCCTTTATATAAAGTTCAAAAAGAGACAAAATCAGTCAGTGGTAGAAATGGGACAGTGGTTATATCCTTGTGGGAAGGAAGGATGCAGTAACCAGAAAGGGGTACGAGGGAGCTGCTGGGGTGATGGTGGGAGGATCCTGTTCCTTGGTTGGGATGCGAGTTACACTGTGTTAACTTTGTAAACACTTGAGCTGTACACTCATGAAGTTTGCACTTTTCTCTTTGTATGCTGTACTTCAATAAAAGCTTCAAAAAATATAAAAAGAAAATCTGAAATATTAATGCCAAAATGACGATGTTGAGTGATCACGACACTTTTTTCCAATAACTTTTGTGACTGTATGAATGAAAAATCATCGAAAATATCTAATTACAAGGGTATCAAGACTATTCAATGGGAAACAACAGTCTCTGCAGCAAACGGTGCTGGGACAACTCTATATCCACACACAAAAGAATGAAGTTAAAACCCTTAACTCACACCATATACGAAAGTAACTCAAAATGGATCAATGATCTCAAGAGATAAAACTACAAAAACTTTTAAAAGAAAATATAGGGGTAAATTTTCATGACCTTAGGTTTAGCAATGGATTCTCAGATATGACACCAAAGTCAAGAGCAACAGAGGAAAAAAATAAATTGGACTTCATCAAAATTAGTAACTTCTGTGCATCAAAAGAATTTTATCAAGAAAGCAAAAAGACAAGCTACAGAATGAAAGAAAATATTTGTATATCATATCTCTGATAAGGGTCTAGTATCCAGACTATATAAAGAACTCTTACAACACAACCATAAAAGACTACCCATTTAAAAAGTGGGCAAACGACTTGAACAGACATGTCTCCAAGGAAGAATACAAGTGGTCAATAAGTATATGAAAAGATGCTCAACAACATTAGCGATTAGGAAAATGCAAATCAAAACCACAATGAAATACCACTTCACAGCAACTAGGATGGCTACAATGAAAAAAAGGGGAAATAACAAGCACCGATGAGGATATGGAGAAACCAGAAACTTCATACACCGCTGGTAGAATGTATTGGGCTGGCCAAGAAGTTCGTTCAGCTCTTTCTGTAACATCTTACAGAAAGACCTGAACGAACTTTTTGGCCAACCCTATAAATGGTGCAGCATTTTGTAGAAAAGTTTGGTGACTCCTCATAAAGTTAAAAGATAGAATTATCCAGCAACCTGGAAACGGACCCAGCAATTCCACTCCTAGGCATCTACTCAAAAGAACTGAAAACAGATACTCAAATCTTTATACACAAATGTTCATAGCAACACTATTCACAATAGCCAAAAGGTGGAAACAACCCAAATGTCCACTGATAGATGAATGGATAATCAACATGAAATATTACTCAGTCATGAAAAGGAATGAAGTATGTATGAAGCTCTCCACTTAGCACGAATCTCTACAACACGGATGAATCTCTAAAACATTATGCTAAGTGAAAGGAGCCAGATACAGAAGGTCACATATTGTGTGGTTCCATTTATATGAAGTATCCAGAATAGGTAAATCCTAGAGACAGAAAGGAGACTGGAGGTTTCCAGGGACTATGGGGAAGAAGGTATGGCGAGTGACCGCTTAACGGATACAAGGTTCCCTTTTGCAGTGATGCCAATGTTTCAAAATCTGAGGAAAGTGGTGGATGCGAGACACTGTGAATGTACTAAATGCCAATGAATTAACACGTTTAAATGATTAATTTATGTCATGTGAATGTCACCTCAATAGAAAATAACATTTAATTAAACGAAAAAGTATACAATGAGAAATGTATTATTACCAAGAAATGCTCAATCTACACTCATTAGCCCTTTCACTCTGGAAGTGGGTGAACCAAAATCTGAGCAGCTATCTGAGATCTGTCCAACTGATGAACTAATTCTCTTTCTTCTGAGGGAATTATATCCACTTGCTACGTCTGAACGACAGGCAATAATACAATAAAGAAAGGGGTAAGAAAGAATGTCCAGCCACAGGGACATACACAGCAGACTTAGGCAGGTTTTTGTTTTTTTTTAACCGTTTTAAATCACAAATAAAAGACAACTCACCCTCACGATGATGCCCATGCGTTTGCTTTCGTAGGTGAAAGGGAAGATCTGCAAGATGGTGAAGTTCAGGATCTGGTCACCAGGGGTCCTCAGCTGCATGGAAGACTGGTCACGGCCCACCAGTGTTAAGCCCACACTTTCAGTCCACTGCACCAGGGCCACCTAAATGTGACAAGGGTCGAAGGTCAGATACACAGCCGAGGATCCTGGCTCACAGGTCAAGCAAATGAACATAAAGGTGGATGGGGGAGCAGAGACAGGTGAGGCCGAGCAGGGCCTGCGTCCCTGGGGGAGGTCGTGCTGGCCGGTGACAGCCCCGTGCTGGCCGGTGACAGCCCCGCGCCAGCCCCTCTAGGCCTGCGGGGGCTCCGCGCTCACAGCTGCCCTCTCTTCTGGGCCCTAAAGCAGGCCACGCGCCAGAGCTGTGGCAGAGAGAACCGCACAGGCTCAAGGATCAGCACAACCAGAGACCAGGTCTGGAAGGAGCTGCACCAGGCAAACCACGAACACGGGGAGGCCAGGAGCACGGTGCCGGGGTGGGGCGCCTCACCTCCAGGCTCCCTGTTAGACTCACACACACTCAACCGGGAGGGGATATGAAGCTCTCCACTTAGCACGAATCTCTACAACACGGATGAATCTCTAAAACATTATGCTAAGTGAAAGGAGCCAGATACAGAAGGTCACATATTGTGTGGTTCCATTTATATGAAGTATCCAGAATAGGTAAATCCTAGAGACAGAAAGGAGACTGGAGGTTTCCAGGGACTATGGGGAAGAAGGTATGGCGAGTGACCGCTTAACGGATACAAGGTTCCCTTTTGCAGTGATGCCAATGTTTCAAAATCTGAGGAAAGTGGTGGATGCGAGACACTGTGAATGTACTAAATGCCAATGAATTAACACGTTTAAATGATTAATTTATGTCATGTGAATGTCACCTCAATAGAAAATAACATTTAATTAAACGAAAAAGTATACAATGAGAAATGTATTATTACCAAGAAATGCTCAATCTACACTCATTAGCCCTTTCACTCTGGAAGTGGGTGAACCAAAATCTGAGCAGCTATCTGAGATCTGTCCAACTGATGAACTAATTCTCTTTCTTCTGAGGGAATTATATCCACTTGCTACGTCTGAACGACAGGCAATAATACAATAAAGAAAGGGGTAAGAAAGAATGTCCAGCCACAGGGACATACACAGCAGACTTAGGCAGGTTTTTGTTTTTTTTTAACCGTTTTAAATCACAAATAAAAGACAACTCACCCTCACGATGATGCCCATGCGTTTGCTTTCGTAGGTGAAAGGGAAGATCTGCAAGATGGTGAAGTTCAGGATCTGGTCACCAGGGGTCCTCAGCTGCATGGAAGACTGGTCACGGCCCACCAGTGTTAAGCCCACACTTTCAGTCCACTGCACCAGGGCCACCTAAATGTGACAAGGGTCGAAGGTCAGATACACAGCCGAGGATCCTGGCTCACAGGTCAAGCAAATGAACATAAAGGTGGATGGGGGAGCAGAGACAGGTGAGGCCGAGCAGGGCCTGCGTCCCTGGGGGAGGTCGTGCTGGCCGGTGACAGCCCCGTGCTGGCCGGTGACAGCCCCGCGCCAGCCCCTCTAGGCCTGCGGGGGCTCCGCGCTCACAGCTGCCCTCTCTTCTGGGCCCTAAAGCAGGCCACGCGCCAGAGCTGTGGCAGAGAGAACCGCACAGGCTCAAGGATCAGCACAACCAGAGACCAGGTCTGGAAGGAGCTGCACCAGGCAAACCACGAACACGGGGAGGCCAGGAGCACGGTGCCGGGGTGGGGCGCCTCACCTCCAGGCTCCCTGTTAGACTCACACACACTCAACCGGGAGGGGATCTACAGCAGTTCCCGACTGGGCAGCTCTGCCCCCAAGGGGTACATGGCAACGTCTGGGGACAGTTCTGGTTGCCACAACTGAGGAGGGGGTGGATATTTTCTACTGGCATCTCGTGGGTGGAGGCCGGTGATTCTGCTAAACATCCTACAACACACAGGACAGCCCCCATGACAGAGAATCAGCCCACCCCACGTGGCAGGCAGTACTGACGGGGAGAACGCTGGTCTGTACAGATGAGGAAACTGAGGCTTGCGGAAGCTCAGTAAGTTGCCTGAGGTGATGCTCTGGGGCAACGGCCGGCTAGGCAGGAACCTGGATCTACCTGGTGCACAGCCAAGACCTCCACCACCCGCTATACTTCCTACGGCCACGGTTCTGTCACCAACTGGAATCTTCTCACAGCCCGAGCAAGGCTTGCTTCACTTCCAGTCAAAGGCATGGAGGATGCAAATTCCAAGACAGGGGCCAGACCAGTGGGAAGTGCGGCAGGCAGGAGCCAGTGCCCCCCTGAAGGAGGCTGCCCCGCGGGAATGTGGACCCAGGGTGGCCAGAGCTTCCAGTTTCTCAAGAAAAACCAGAAATCTGACCTTGTCCCTAAGATCTCTAACTTTTCAATGTAAGCCACTAAGCTGCATGTTTTAAATGCCCATGAAGAAAATAAAACACGTCTACAGATAAATTTGGTCTGGGGTTTTCAGGGAAAGAAGGAAATAGGAGTGGAAAAGGCGGGGACAGAGCGGGGAGCTGGGGAGGGGAGACCACCAAGCTCTCACCGCCACTGCCACAGGAAGGGGGCCACGCCATGGCGGGGGGGAGACAGGGGTAAGTACGAAGAGCCTACAGCGTACGAACCACAAGGTCATCGTGTTTACTTGTCAGCACAGCCCATGGAGGCAGGAAGTACCAAGCAGCTCTACCCGATGGATGAAGAAACAGAGTCAGAGAGGCCAGGTGAGCTGCTCTCGGCGGGCAGCTACCATGGGCTGAGATGAGATAGAATCCTGTGTCTAGCTGACCCAAGTAGCCCAAGAGAAAGTGCCAATCCCGGGCCATCCAAATGCCTGTTCTCTAAACACGGGTGCACACACATCAGTGCATCCTTAGTGGGTGTGCCCGGTCACCCCTGACTCACTGCCACCGTTAGAAAGTTGACGGTAGTCTGCAATTTTTCTTTTTTTTTTTTGGCGGTACGCGGGCCTCTCACTGTCGTGGCCTCTCCCGTTGCGGAGCGCAGGCTCCGGACGCGCAGGCCCAGCGGCCACGGCTCACGGGCCCAGCCGCTCCGCGGCATGTGGGACCTTCCCGGACCGGGGCACAGACCCGTGTCCCCTGCATCGGCAGGCGGACTCTCAACCACTGCGCCACCAGGGAAGCCCTAAATATAAATTTGAGCAAACGAACTCAAACACAAAAGGGTATCTACTGTACAGTTTCCTTTATATAAAGTTCAAAAAGAGACAAAATCAGTCAGTGGTAGAAATGGGACAGTGGTTATATCCTTGTGGGAAGGAAGGATGCAGTAACCAGAAAGGGGTACGAGGGAGCTGCTGGGGTGATGGTGGGAGGATCCTGTTCCTTGGTTGGGATGCGAGTTACACTGTGTTAACTTTGTAAACACTTGAGCTGTACACTCATGAAGTTTGCACTTTTCTCTTTGTATGCTGTACTTCAATAAAAGCTTCAAAAAATATAAAAAGAAAATCTGAAATATTAATGCCAAAATGACGATGTTGAGTGATCACGACACTTTTTTCCAATAACTTTTGTGACTGTATGAATGAAAAATCATCGAAAATATCTAATTACAAGGGTATCAAGACTATTCAATGGGAAACAACAGTCTCTGCAGCAAACGGTGCTGGGACAACTCTATATCCACACACAAAAGAATGAAGTTAAAACCCTTAACTCACACCATATACGAAAGTAACTCAAAATGGATCAATGATCTCAAGAGATAAAACTACAAAAACTTTTAAAAGAAAATATAGGGGTAAATTTTCATGACCTTAGGTTTAGCAATGGATTCTCAGATATGACACCAAAGTCAAGAGCAACAGAGGAAAAAAATAAATTGGACTTCATCAAAATTAGTAACTTCTGTGCATCAAAAGAATTTTATCAAGAAAGCAAAAAGACAAGCTACAGAATGAAAGAAAATATTTGTATATCATATCTCTGATAAGGGTCTAGTATCCAGACTATATAAAGAACTCTTACAACACAACCATAAAAGACTACCCATTTAAAAAGTGGGCAAACGACTTGAACAGACATGTCTCCAAGGAAGAATACAAGTGGTCAATAAGTATATGAAAAGATGCTCAACAACATTAGCGATTAGGAAAATGCAAATCAAAACCACAATGAAATACCACTTCACAGCAACTAGGATGGCTACAATGAAAAAAAGGGGAAATAACAAGCACCGATGAGGATATGGAGAAACCAGAAACTTCATACACCGCTGGTAGAATGTATTGGGCTGGCCAAGAAGTTCGTTCAGCTCTTTCTGTAACATCTTACAGAAAGAGCTGAACGAACTTTTTGGCCAACCCTATAAATGGTGCAGCATTTTGTAGAAAAGTTTGGTGACTCCTCATAAAGTTAAAAGATAGAATTATCCAGCAACCTGGAAACGGACCCAGCAATTCCACTCCTAGGCATCTACTCAAAAGAACTGAAAACAGATACTCAAATCTTTATACACAAATGTTCATAGCAACACTATTCACAATAGCCAAAAGGTGGAAACAACCCAAATGTCCACTGATAGATGAATGGATAATCAACATGAAATATTACTCAGTCATGAAAAGGAATGAAGTATGTATATATGCTACAACACGGATGAATCTCTAAAACATTATGCTAAGTGAAAGGAGCCAGATACAGAAGGTCACATATTGTGTGGTTCCATTTATATGAAGTATCCAGAATAGGTAAATCCTAGAGATGAAGCTCTCCACTTAGCACGAATCTCTACAACACGGATGAATCTCTAAAACATTATGCTAAGTGAAAGGAGCCAGATACAGAAGGTCACATATTGTGTGGTTCCATTTATATGAAGTATCCAGAATAGGTAAATCCTAGAGACAGAAAGGAGACTGGAGGTTTCCAGGGACTATGGGGAAGAAGGTATGGAGAGTGACCGCTTAACGGATACAAGGTTCCCTTTTGCAGTGATGCCAATGTTTCAAAATCTGAGGAAAGTGGTGGATGCGAGACACTGTGAATGTACTAAATGCCAATGAATTAACACGTTTAAATGATTAATTTATGTCATGTGAATGTCACCTCAATAGAAAATAACATTTAATTAAACGAAAAAGTATACAATGAGAAATGTATTATTACCAAGAAATGCTCAATCTACACTCATTAGCCCTTTCACTCTGGAAGTGGGTGAACCAAAATCTGAGCAGCTATCCGAGATCTGTCCAACTGATGAACTAATTCTCTTTCTTCTGAGGGAATTATGTCCACTTGCTACGTCTGAACGACAGGCAATAATACAATAAAGAAAGGGGTAAGAAAGAATGTCCAGCCACAGGGACATACACAGCAGACTTAGGCAGGTTTTTGTTTTTTTTTAACCGTTTTAAATCACAAATAAAAGACAACTCACCCTCACGATGATGCCCATGCGTTTGCTTTCGTAGGTGAAAGGGAAGATCTGCAAGATGGTGAAGTTCAGGATCTGGTCACCAGGGGTCCTCAGCTGCATGGAAGACTGGTCACGGCCCACCAGTGTTAAGCCCACACTTTCAGTCCACTGCACCAGGGCCACCTAAATGTGACAAGGGTCGAAGGTCAGATACACAGCCGAGGATCCTGGCTCACAGGTCAAGCAAATGAACATAAAGGTGGATGGGGGAGCAGAGACAGGTGAGGCCGAGCAGGGCCTGCGTCCCTGGGGGAGGTCGTGCTGGCCGGTGACAGCCCCGTGCTGGCCGGTGACAGCCCCGCGCCAGCCCCTCTAGGCCTGCGGGGGCTCCGCGCTCACAGCTGCCCTCTCTTCTGGGCCCTAAAGCAGGCCACGCGCCAGAGCTGTGGCAGAGAGAACCGCACAGGCTCAAGGATCAGCACAACCAGAGACCAGGTCTGGAAGGAGCTGCACCAGGCAAACCACGAACACGGGGAGGCCAGGAGCACGGTGCCGGGGTGGGGCGCCTCACCTCCAGGCTCCCTGTTAGACTCACACACACTCAACCGGGAGGGGATCTACAGCAGTTCCCGACTGGGCAGCTCTGCCCCCAAGGGGTACATGGCAACGTCTGGGGACAGTTCTGGTTGCCACAACTGAGGAGGGGGTGGATATTTTCTACTGGCATCTCGTGGGTGGAGGCCGGTGATTCTGCTAAACATCCTACAACACACAGGACAGCCCCCATGACAGAGAATCAGCCCACCCCACGTGGCAGGCAGTACTGACGGGGAGAACGCTGGTCTGTACAGATGAGGAAACTGAGGCTTGCGGAAGCTCAGTAAGTTGCCTGAGGTGATGCTCTGGGGCAACGGCCGGCTAGGCAGGAACCTGGATCTACCTGGTGCACAGCCAAGACCTCCACCACCCGCTATACTTCCTACGGCCACGGTTCTGTCACCAACTGGAATCTTCTCACAGCCCGAGCAAGGCTTGCTTCACTTCCAGTCAAAGGCATGGAGGATGCAAATTCCAAGACAGGGGCCAGACCAGTGGGAAGTGCGGCAGGCAGGAGCCAGTGCCCCCCTGAAGGAGGCTGCCCCGCGGGAATGTGGACCCAGGGTGGCCAGAGCTTCCAGTTTCTCAAGAAAAACCAGAAATCTGACCTTGTCCCTAAGATCTCTAACTTTTCAATGTAAGCCACTAAGCTGCATGTTTTAAATGCCCATGAAGAAAATAAAACACGTCTACAGATAAATTTGGTCTGGGGTTTTCAGGGAAAGAAGGAAATAGGAGTGGAAAAGGCGGGGACAGAGCGGGGAGCTGGGGAGGGGAGACCACCAAGCTCTCACCGCCACTGCCACAGGAAGGGGGCCACGCCATGGCGGGGGGGAGACAGGGGTAAGTACGAAGAGCCTACAGCGTACGAACCACAAGGTCATCGTGTTTACTTGTCAGCACAGCCCATGGAGGCAGGAAGTACCAAGCAGCTCTACCCGATGGATGAAGAAACAGAGTCAGAGAGGCCAGGTGAGCTGCTCTCGGCGGGCAGCTACCATGGGCTGAGATGAGATAGAATCCTGTGTCTAGCTGACCCAAGTAGCCCAAGAGAAAGTGCCAATCCCGGGCCATCCAAATGCCTGTTCTCTAAACACGGGTGCACACACATCAGTGCATCCTTAGTGGGTGTGCCCGGTCACCCCTGACTCACTGTCACCGTTAGAAAGTTGACGGGGGGGGGGCGTGGTAGGCATAGTAACAGCCCCCAAAGGTGCCCACCTCCTAATCCCCACTGACCTCCACCTCCAAAAGAAAGGGCTAATCAAGTTTGGTTTTTTGTTTGTTTTGCTATTAACCTGCATAAGTCTTTGGAAACTCATTCATATAGTTGTTTCATCTAATCACTCTGAATTTCAATATGGCCTGTCCTATCTGCTAACAATCTTCTTTCCAAGTTTAAAATGAACAAATCAGTAAACACTGATATAAATTTTAAAATCCCATGCATATAAATATTAAAAACCTTGGGTACATGCACTAAAATGCTTATAGGATGATACACCTGAAGAGAAATTACTTCACTCTTCTCTCTATATTCTACTGAAATATTTTAGTGTGTACACGCACTTCTTTTATTTTTAATATTTTTAATTTTAATTAAGTAAATAAATATCTCAACACAATACGAGATTATTACAAATACACAGATATACACAAGCCCGGAAAGCTTGACTAAATTTACATCCTCCTTTACATACCAGTTTAGTAACAAAGAAAAAGGAAATTCTTCTTCGGATGCTTTCCAACACGACTGCTAGGGAAAAGATTTTTTCATCCTTGCTTTTAAACAGCTGTTGTTTCACCCCTTAAAAATGTATTTAATTGCTCTGAAAAGATGTGAAGAGTCTGTGATACTGGGCTTCAAGGAGATACACTAATTACCCCAAAGCCTGTTCTTAACTTCAATCAAGAAAGGATCTGAGGCTTCCCTGGTGGCGCAGTGGTTGAGAGTCCGCCTGCCGATGCAGGGGACGCGGCTTCGTGCCCCGGGCCGGGAGGATCCCACATGCCGCGGAGCGGCTGGGCCCATGAGCCATGGCCGCTGAGCCTGCGCGTCCGGAGCCTGTGCTCCGCAACGGGAGAGGCCACAACAGTGAGAGGCCCACGTACCGCAAAAAAAAAAAAAAAGAGAGAAAGGATCTGAAACTCCAGAATGGGAAGTGGCTTTCAGGGCCGTAGAGGCAGTTCTGGCCTTGGCCAGCCTGGGTCCCCCTGCCGCGACCCCACAGGACTGTGTTGGAGGGAAAGTTGAACCATGAATCTGAAATGATCAACAGTGACAAGTGTTCCCGGGGAATCATGACTTACAGCTGAATGGAAACATCTTCTAACCATGCTTTCTTCTACAGCAAACCCCTCCAGGGAGTTAAGGAACCTACTTTGACTGTGCTGGTTGCCCCGCCTCCCATCTCCCACCCCTTGGGTCCAAGGTCCTAATCAAAACCTCACCAGTCCCCTTGGGGGCCGATTCCAACAGGATATGAGCCCTGCAGGAGGGCCTTTCTTTCTCACCTTACACTCCCTTATTCCGACTTTAACATTAAGTCAGCTTTAATTTAAAGCTGTTTTCTACCAGAACATATAAAATCCCCAGGGGTCCTACTGAGAAGAGAGCAGTTTAGAACTGGGGAGCCCACTGACCCTTCTCAACAGCAGCGCGGACAAACATTTCAGCGGTCAGGGAGGACGACTCCATCCCTTCCTAAAACAAGATGATGTAAATGAGGCTACTTCTGCTAGAGGGTCTGCGCTTCCATTCAAAAGAATCATCCTGTATTGCCAAATCAGAAAGGATTTCAGGGTCTTTTTTTTTGTTCTTACAGCCGCACTACGCTGCACGTGGGATCTTAGTTCCCTGACCAGGGATCAAACCCGCACCCCCCTGTAGTCTTGGAGTCTTAACACCACTGGAAGCATGGATTCTTAACCACTGGACCTCCAGGGAAGTCCCAATCTCAGGGTCTTGAGTCTCGCTGTCCTTAACAGCCGGAGCTGGGGGTCTCAGGGGGCCTCGGGTCAGACTATCCGGAGGTCAGAAGAGCAGCAGAAAAAAGAGACCTCGTAAGGTAAATGAATGAATAAATAAATGAGAGGCAAAAGCAAATGCTGGAAACCAAGAAAGGGCCAGAGCGGGGGATCTGGGCTCCACGAGTCAGCTGTGTGTCTGGTTTGGGTCAGGAAATTAAAAAAAACAGAGCCTCCTAACTCCACCCTTCCACCTCCAAAAAAAAAAAAGCCTATCTGAAGAACTCTTGTCAGAGCTGCCCATGAAAGGGCTTTTTCATCATTTGTTGGTCAGCAATGAACCACCTGTGACAAGCTTTAATAATCTTCCCTTTGTACCTGGGAATGGGTGCTTGGGAATTACGCCAGACAGGCTAAAGAGCCTTGAATTCCTTTCAAAAGCAGGACGCATATGAAAGGTAAGAACATGCATGAATCTGCTATCTGATTAAAACGGTTCTTTGGAGGCATCCAATCCGATAAACACCCAGGCTTACAAAGAATGGCCAGTCTGCCCGAAGCCAGCCTTTCAAGTTATCAATATCCACAGACCGAGGTATTCTTTACTTTATTAAGAAACAGGTTCCAAAATGTGCCACATGGTGGTTGCAGGTTTGAATGCCAACAGGGGCAGGGCAGGCAGCGGACAGGGGCAGGGCCGGCCCCCTAGGGACAGGGTTTGGGGGAGGGGGCCAACTGCTGCCAGGTAGAAACTGGGCCCAGTCTTTCCAGATCTGATCTTTCTCAGAAGCTGATTTTTATAGAACACTGAGTGATGTTTAAATATTGCTGTTTTTTTTTTAAACACAGCACGGAGCAAACAAAACACAGCCTGCTACTTTTAAGAATCAGTGGACAAGGTGGTAGAATAAAAGGCCACTCCCTGATCCAAATTTCCTGATCCTATACTTGAAATTCAGCCTCTTACGACTTAACTCTGATTAAAAACAAGTATTTGAAAAGGAAGAATGGTATCATCTCCAAAAAAATTTAGCCACTTAGAAACGACTATTTACTTAAGTCCATTCTGGACCAATACCAATGTGATATGGAACAGGACTTTTGCATGTATGGCCGTGGATGAGCTAATACTAAGGAAGGCTCATTTGACCGTTTTCTACAGTGCCCCCAAAATCCCATAGTCCTGCCTTACACAGGACCCCTATCTTCCGAGCAACCAAAATCTTATTTCAAAATTCTACCCCAGTGGTTAATACATAACATTGATGGAGGATTTTTTCCTTAAGTTCCTGACCTCTGTTCTTTGACCTCACCCTCAGGTCCAAGGGCCTGGCAACGTGATGGTGGAGCCCCACCAGCCTCCTAAATCTCTCTGAGTCAACACTCCACACTCCATCGTGCACACATCTGAACGCTGGCATTGTCCGAGGCCTGGAGCTGAGGCTCAGACACGAGGCGGCATTCAGGGGACCGACAGGGATGTGGTTATGGAGGAAAAAAAAAACCCCAAGGCTGCAAAGGGACGGGAGATTGCCGGCCCCCCCTCAAGGCCACGGGCTTACCTTTCCCCAACAGTTTTTATCCTCACTCTTTGCAACAGGTTAAGAAAACGCAAAATGAGACAACTGGGACCTTCCATGCATGCTGAGAGATGTACAGAGAGACTGAATGAGCAAGGCTCTCCATCATGACATTATTTATGACAGCCACAAGTGGGGGACCACCTAAATGTTACACTTGGGAGACAGAGAAAATAATCTGTGGTGTATCTAAGCAGCAGAATATAGAGCAGCCACTAAGAATATTCTTACCATAGATAGTTACCGGAAAGGGATAATGCAAGGGAACAAATCAAGGTCATCGAACATATATCGTATGTATACAGAAGAGAAATAGGTAGGAAAAACACCAAAACATATTTGACTTTTTTTCCTGTAATTTTTTTTCTTTTTCTATAACAAGCTAATGTTACTCTTATAATTAGTGAGGGGGGGGGACTAAAAATAAAATCTGCTTCTAGGTTAGCTGTACCTTCACTGTGTACCCCTTTTTCTTATATCACCCCTGTCTGCATTACTCCCAGCTTCTGACATTCTAATGGATGCAGGAATGCTCTCCATCTACAGACTCTGATGTCTGGAGGAGAGACCCACTCACTCTTCACCCACCTCTCACGGCCACTTGCAAGGGGGCCATTTCAAGGTTACTGTGGACTAGAGGAGAAACACATCCTTTCTGGTTTTCCCTTCTAAGGGCCGGATCCTGAAGAGATGGACGGTGAAGGCAAGACACTCAGAAGGTAGGCTTCTGGGGTCTGGCAGAAGACGGTTATTATCACCAAGCTTGGAAGCTTACAAGATGAGAAAAGAGGGCATGGACACACACACAAAAGGTGCCACTGAGTTTTGGAGATCCCAGACACAACACTGGCTCAGTGCAGGTGTCCCAAGGGGACCGGAGTAGGTAAAAATAATTGGACACTCCGGAACTTCACCCAGTATCCACCCTGAGCTCCCCAAACCCAAGTGCTTCACTCTGCAACACTTGTGAGTTGACAAAGCACTTTCAAGCCATCATGCCATGGGTAGGGACGTGGTCCTATGGGGTTACAAGCCCCACCTCTGGACATGGGCTGCCGGTTTTAATCTCGCCAGCCGTGTGACCTTGGGAATACTCCTTAGCCAATCTATACCTCATTTGCAAACAGCACAATCACAGTAATTCTGGGTGGTAAGGGATGCCCATAACGCGGTGTCTGGCACACAGCAGATAAGCAACAGGTGACCCCTTCTTATCACTGGCAGCATCACCGCTACCCTCACTGCTCCCTCTCTTCTCTAAGGGCCAGGAGCTCCGTGTGATGTATCAGCCCCTCTTTACCTACAAGGAGGCTGAGTGCAGCTTAAAATCACACCGCTAATCAAGTCCGCCCTGGCAGTGACACACGACCCGCAGCTGCGCTGCGGGGTAAGGAGGGGTAATGCGATGCCCCCATCTTTCAGAAAAATTAGTGGAAATGAAGGTCTTGAAATGCCATTGCGAGATGACAGAACACACAGCAACCCAACATTTTAGCAAAACTCAGCTGACGTCCCACACAGCGACACCACACACACGGACATGCTTTAGAAGGATGAGTAACGGAAATTTACAATTGTGCTCTTAAATTTTTAAAATAGGTTAACAATTAAAGGGTGAGGAAAATTCTAACATATGCAAAGAATTATCTCCGCAAAGGTACTCAGATATTGAGAACAGTGGGCAGCTCCGAGGCAGAGGTCAGGGGAAAGGCCCTGTGTAGAGACTGTGAGAAAGGAGGGGGCGGGGTGCCTCGGGGGAAGATGGAGACAGACTTCTCGCCCTGCGCCGTGAGCAGGGGTGGCCACACAGAACATTCTACACTTTACCCAGAACTTGTAACTAAGGGCTCTGAAATCACTGAGTTACTCAAGGCACAGCCACATACAGCAGGCCACTTTCACTCACACACCCATGCACATCCACATGCCACACATGCTCCAACAGCAGCCGTGCACACATGACGTGCACGTGCTCACACCCACACTCACGCACATATGTACACGTGCCCACATGCGCACACACACACGTGCACGCACACATAAACCCTACAGGACCATGAAAACCATCTGGCTCTCTCAAGGATGTGACTTAACCCACTCCACCCTCCTTCCTTCCTTGTACTACAGTGTGATTCTGTACCAGAGAAACATACAACTGTAATTCTACATATATGCCCACATTTAGGAAAAATCTGGGTTAACTCTACACCTGAACATAAACAGTGGTTATCACTGCGTAGTGAGAATTACAGGTTATGTTTATCAACTTCTTTAGACAAATGAACGAGTCCCAGGGTGGATTCTATCTGCTCGGAGGAGAGCACTTCCTTGACCACTCACACCAAGAAGGACACGTTAAAAGTTGTATCACAGTGACACACCCCCCCCACGCTTCACTGCACCCCACCTCCAACACTGCCAAATATCCTGCAAACGATGGGATGCTGTCAGGGCTGAAGTCTGCTCGCCCAAGCATATTCGGACCACTTCTCTCTGGCCAGATTACATCTGTCTCATTTCCCCTGGGAGTTTACTGTACGGGCGGGGGGTCGGGGGGTGGGGGCAGTGCCCCCCAGGCTGTAATCAATAGCTGAATAAAGACACTTCAAGGTTTCCCAGGCGGAATGTGCACAGGAAACAAATTTAGGAAATCCTGCTTTCTGTTACAGGAAATGAATCCTAGGCCAACTGGTAGAAATTACTCCAGGAGCTCCAAAGTAAAGAGGATACTGGCTTCTGTATGTATTCCATCAACGGACCTTGCCCGCACCAGCCAGGTTCTATTGATATAGAATTTCAAAGGTAGGATTCTAGACCCAGCCACTCCTACGGTGGAATCCCACAGGGATCTGGAAACAGTACAGCTTTCCGAAAGATTTCACTGGAACTAGATTTAACCTATTTTCTGTCAGACAGGATATTTACATAAACAGATTTATATTTTGAGGTACGCATCTTTTGAAGTAGTTTAAAAGGCTGGTGAGTAAAATATTAACAGTGGTTATACCTTCAGTTAGTAGGATCATGGTTTACTTTTTTTTCTTCTCTACATTTTCATATATTCTATCATAAACATGAAATGACTGTATAATAAAAAAAAATAAAGCTGTGGGAAAAAGGAAACCAAGAAAGTAACACCGACCTCTGTGAAGACACCAAAGACCAAAAGAAAATACCTTTTTAAAAAAAAAAGCAAACTGCTATTCAGAATCTTAGAAAAACAAAACAAATCTGAATCCAAAGGCAATTAATGGACAGCAGAGATAAAGGGCTCTTCTCTTTAACAAAAAGGAGCTGAAAAGCACAAAGCATTCCATGGAAGATTTACCTTCATGGAAAAATCTTTGCACAGCCCTAAAACAAATATATCAAGGTTCAGTGGGAACCAGGGGTGTGGGACAGGCATTAAAGACCGTCACATACGCATGTCAATAGCCAATCGGAGCCCAGAGGCACAAGTGATGATCGGATCACCAACATTTAATTTAAATGCTATGAAATACCCACAAGCTACTGGTCCCCAGTCCATAACTACCGAGAATCTGGTCCTTTCTCACATAGACCATTCAATGGTATCATCCTCCCATTCCCAAACGGAAAGGCAAGATCAAGCAGACTAACCCTGGTTAAGACACGGTGACAAATATGACAAGCTTCTGGTTCCAGGGCACAAGTCTCAGTAGGCTCATCCATACCTATCCTCCACCTCCCCCTTCTCTCTGCACACAATTCCCATCTCAGAATTTGGCCAAGGGTTACCATATTTTTCACCCCTAAAAAGCCTGGTTCAACTATCAATGGTCACGGATGAACTGGGCTTCACAGCTTGAGCTCGTCCACAAACACCAAGCAGATGAGAAGGAGTCATCTCCCAGGGGACACATTCCATTGCCCCAGAAAAGGAGGAAGAAGAGACTGGGCAGGGAAAGACACACCTAAGTGTCCTGCCATTTCTGATCTTTGGAAAAGATTCTTATTGTGCCACCCTCCCCCCGCCCGCACGATCACATCAACCACTGGTTCACGGATATTCTCAGATGAGTCCAGACCTCCAAAAACACTTCACGTATCAAAGAAGCCCCTCCCTCCTTCTTAAAATGAACAAAAATCATCATCATCATCATCATCATAACTGGGAGTCCTTGCAACACTGGTGGAAGAGTAAAATGGTTAAAAAAAAAAAAAAAACCAGGAAGCACCCTGGTAATTTACGTCATGAGCCTTAAACATATTCATTCAGTTTGACCCACAGGATTTACTGACCACCTACTAAGGGCCTCACAACACCCTCCTGGGGGTCCCACGTCACAGACACACAGTGAGGATAAGGAACCCGCTCAGGCAACGGTCTCACTCCTGCCGCCCCAAGGGGTGTGAGCTGCTGCCTTGTTTAACGTAGACTCCACAGTGCCTGGCCCACGGGAGGCACTCAAAAATACCTGGTGAAATAATGAACCCCGTCACACCATTTCTAGAAATAGCAAGTGTAAGGATACTCACTGCAAATGTCTATAAATACTGTTGCTCAAAAATAGAAATAACTGGGCTTCCCTGGTGGCGCCTCCAATAATATGAGAACAGTTGAAGATATTAGGGTCCATACCGTAGGCAGTGAATCTGAAAAACTGTGTTTTAATAATGTTCAAGAAAATTGAGAAACAGGTATGATAAAATATTAGTGAAAAAAAAACAAATGTAGGCAAAACCCATAACTATATTAAAATGCTAATTTTTTTAAGAAAAAAATACATGAAAACCTAGTGGAGGGGCTATGCATCAAATTAATAAAAATTAATATTTAGTGGTTTCTGAAAAATGGTTTAGTAAAAGGATTAAGAGTTTGGGCTCTGAAAACAAACTCCCTGGGTTAAAGCCCTGACCGTGTCACTTAGGGGACTCTGGCGTTGTAACCTAAGTCAGCCACAGAAAAGGGCAGCTTTACCAGGAGGAAACCCGGGAGACACCACCTTAGCCAAGAAACCTAAGTTAGCATCTCCGAGACCTAGACACGCCAGCATCATGCGTCTCCGGATACCCTGCACCGAGCACAGTGCCAGAAATGCATAACCTGAGTCAACATCATACGAAAATGTCAGACAAATACAAACTGAGGGACACCCCACAAACCAGATAACCTGTATTCTTCAACAGAGTCAAGGCTGTGACGGTCAAGGAAAGCTGAGGAACTGTTCCAGGTTAAAAGAAACGCCAGATGGCCCAGTGGTTATGACTCCGAGCTTCCACTGCAGGGGGACATGGGTCTGACCCCCGGTTGGGGAACTAAGATCCCACATGCTGCACGGCTTGGCCAAAAAGCAAAAATAAATTAAAAAAATACAAATAAGAGACACCAGAGGCGGTACAACTGAATGTGGTGTGTACTCCTGGATTGGTTACTGATCTAGGGAAAATATTTTTTTATTTTTTTGTAAAAAAAAAAGTGAGTGGGACGATTGATGCAATTTTAATAAGATCTGCAAGTTAGATAACAGTACTGTATCAACGTTAATTTCCTGATTCGGATAAATGTCCTTGTTTTGTAGGGAGATATTTAGGAAAGTATTCTTAGGAAATATTTAGGAATAAAAGGGGATCATGCCTGAAGCTTACTCTTCAAAGGTAAAGATAAAGCAAAAGCAGAAAAGTATTCACATTTGAAGAATCTGAGTAAAGTTTTGGTAAAGGGGACTTCTTTGTGTTAATTTTACAACTTTTCCAAAAATCTGAAAGTATTTCAAAATTAAAGAGTCTAAAAACAAAAAATCCAGGGAAGATATAAAAATGTAATGTACAGCATAGGGAACATAGCCAATATCTTATAATAACTTTATATGGAGTATAAGCTCTAAAAATATCAAATCACTCTGTTGTACTCCTGAAACTAATAGTGTAAATCAACTACACTTCAATTAAAAAATAATAAGAGAAAAGAAAAGCCACTATACTTTGAACTCTTAAAAAAAAAAACAAAAAACTAGGAACTTGAGGCTAAATATTTAATCTCTCTGTCCTTGACTTCTCTCTTCTGAAAATGGGGATAATCGTAGTACCTCTTAGTTACTGGGAAGATTCAATGAATAATACACAGTGCGTCAAATGGGACCTGATGTGTACCAAATACTCAAGGGAAGTTACCCATTGTTACCTTTTATGAGTGAAGTTGCAAATAACCCATTTCCCTCTTTATATTCTTCTGAAATTTCCAAATTTTCCACACTACAAAAAATTGCTTCCATCATCAGAACAAAAGTTTTTTTTAAGGAAAGAAAAAAGAAAAGAAGGAAGACTGGAAAGAAAAGAAAAATGTTAACAGACTGGTAAAACACGGACTGTGTCTTAACTACGCTCAAGTCAGGGGGCAAAGGATATGATACCATTTTCATGCTGGGCGAGGGAGTTCTCTGCCTACACCTACACAAAAGGCGTTCCTATCATATGGCACCCTAAGAGAAAAAGCAGTTAGGGGCTTCTTACAGAAAACACTACACAGGCAACTGTATTACCAGGTCCTATGCTCTCGAACACAGAATTAAATGAATCCTTTCAGCTTTACCAAGAGTTGATGCTTAGATACAAAAACATGTGGCTTACCAGACTTCATCAAAATTTAAAACTTCCACGTTTTTCAAAGGACACCATCAAGAACATAAAAGATAGAATGGGAGAAAATATTTGGAAATCATATATCTGATAGGAGGCTTTTATCTCAAATACATAAAGAACTCTTACAACTCAATAACAAAGACACATAACACAATTAAAAGTGGGCAGAGGACCTGGATAGACATTTCTCCAAGGAAGATACATAAAGGGGCCAATAAGCACATAAAAAGATGCTCAACGTTATCAACGTTATTAACCTTTGGTATCAGAAACACAAATCAAAACCACAAGGAGATTTCACTTCACACGCACTAGATCGGCGAGAATCAAAAGGAGGGACGATGACAAGTGTCAGCTAAGATGCAGAGAAACTGGAACCCTCGTACCTTGCAGGTGGGAGTTTAAAACGGTGCAGCCACTTTAGAAAACAGTGCGGCAGTTTCTCAAAAGGCGAAACATAAATTTAACGTGACCCAGCAATCCCTCTCCTATACGTACCCCAAGAGAAATGAACACATATGTCTGCGCAAAAACCTGGACACATGTTCATAGCACAACAGCCCCCCCCCAAAGAAAATACACACACATATATATATATTACATACATAGAAAATATATTAACAGTCCAAATGTTCATCAACCAAAGACTGGATAAACAAAACACAGTATTATCCATTCAATGGAATATTGTTCATCCATAAAAAGGCATGAAGTATTGATACATGTTACTACATGGATGAATCTTGAAAATACATGCTAAGTGAAAGAAGTGAGACACAAAATGTGTGTGTATGTTTCCATTTGTATGAAATGTCCAGAACAGGCAAATCTACAGAGATAGAAAGTAGGTCAGTGGTCGCCAGGGGCTGGAGGGAGGGAGGGTGGGAGTCTCTGGGAATACAGGCACGGAGTGCTTCCTTTTGGGTTGACAAAAGTGTCACAAAAATCGATTCTAAAATCGACTGTGGTAATGGTTGCATAACTCCATGAACACACTATTTTAAAAAACCACTGACCTGTATGTATCTGTCACACGGGCGATTGTACGGTATGTGGATTATATCCTAATTAACCTGTTTTTTTTAAAATGTGGTTTTATGGGACCTGTGCCCCTTATGCGCTGGCCGTCTGAACCACAAACAAGATCTCTCGCTGCTTCCTAACTCAGGATGTGTCTCAAGTCCAGGGCTACTCCTTCTAGAGGAAGATCAAGGGCTGCAGGCATTTGCCAGCCTGTTTCCCTAGCGGCCCAGCATCGTCCCGGATCCCGCTGCGCTGACAGGTGGCCCCACCGGCAGCGAGCGGGTGGGAAACGGGCAGGGCACCCCGCATGCCCGGGGCTTACCTCGTCCGGGCTGGACGCCTGGTACACGCGGCAGGAGTCCTCGTACTGCTTCTCCGCCTCGGCCTGGTCGGTGACACCGTTGGACTCGTATACGGGGGTGACATTGTGGCACAGCGCGATGGCCTTGACGGCTTCGTGCACGCGGCTGCTCATGGTCCGCCGCACTTTGGTGGTGAGCGCGGGGCCCTTCTGAGCGGGCGGGTCCTGGGATTGCTATGAGAAGAAGAAACCAACGGGGAAGATGACCAGACACACGGAAGGACCTCGAGAGGGAAGAAGAACGACACTGCGGAGTCGCCGCTTCTCTTTCAGCGGCTCTAACACACGTCACTCTGGGGGTGTCTCCAGTAACACTGCCATGAGGGCGTGTGAGTCTGGGATCCGGTCATGGGCGCTCAGCCAAAAACAAAAATGCAAAATAAATAGAGGAGAAAATGACAGTTTAGTGAATGTGGGTGATGCTACCTGGGAACATGTGAACGTGCCTTCCTTTGGGTGGTGCTGGGGGCCTCTGACCGAGTGGGGGCCCCATTACACTTCAAGTGATGCTGCTGCTTCAGACCAGGGCTTCCGGACCTCGGCACTGCTGACATTTGGGGGAGATAATTCTCCATTGGGGCTGGCGGCAGGGGGAGAGTCCTGTGCATAGTGGGATGGCTGGCAGCTTCTCTGGCCTCCATCTACTAGATGCCAGAAGCAACCCCCAGTTGCAACAGGAGAACAAAACTGTCTTCAGATGTTGCCAGTTGCCCATGGAGACCAAAATCATGCCCGGTTTAGAACTGCTGTTTTAAATGTACATTCCTCTCAGTTTAAAGTTGAAGACAGGGGACCTCCCTGGTGGCGCAGTGGTTACGAATCCGCCCGCCGATGCAGGGGACATGGGTTCGATCGCAGGTCCAGGAAGATCCCACATGCCGCGCAGCAACCAAGCCCATGCGCCACAACTACTGAAGCCCACGCGCCTAGAGCCCGTGCTCCGCAACAAGAGAAGCCACAGCAAGGAGAAGCTCGCGCACCGCAACGAAGAGTAGCCCCCGCCCGCCGCAACTAGAGAGAAAAGCCCGTGCGCAGCAACGAAGACCCAACACAGCCAAAAATAATTTTTTTTTAAAAATGAAGACAACAGTATGGATGGGGACTCTAGCGGGTAATAAGCAACCAAGGGCAGGTCCGGGGAGAATATCAGTAACAACCAGAAAGAAGTCTGGCTGGCTGAACACACTGCAAAATGGTACCTAGAAGTCCACTTAGGGTAGATTTTCAAGAGTAAACTTAAATGTGCTCAAGCTGTGCCTTCCACACTGGCCACGGACCCTAACTCTTGTCTAAGAAGCAGTTCTGTTGCTTACACAGCCCTCATCCGTTCCTTCATTCATACCTTTCAACACACAGCTTGGCCTCCTAATGGGTTAAGTTGGGGAAAAGGTTTTGAGCAACACGGTAAAAACAGTACTGAAGGCTGAGAAATCTGAGCCTGATTCTCGGGTGGGTGTGAACAGCTGTGTGACCTTGAGCAAGTGCCATCTGCCCTCTGGGGCTCGGTTTCCTGCAAATGAGAGGAGTGGGCTAGGGGGTGGTTTTCAACCCACGTGCCGAGTAGAGAAATCCCGAGAAACCCACTCAGCACCATCAAACGTGGAGGACAAGCAACCCCATACCCATCTGTGTTACACACCGGGTACCATGAAGGCCTAGCTTTGAATAAAGGGGTTCTACTGCCTTAAAATACAATAAAAAATTAAGACCACTAGAAAGAGACAACTTGTCAACAGTCTATGAGTTAGTGTTCAATAGAAAACACTCAGGTGTCCTCCTCCTATGACCCACCTGATGAGCCTCTCTCTCCAACCTCCTTCCTGCCTCAGGGCCTTTGCACTTATGGGACCCACTTCCTAGAACACTGTTTCCCACATCTCTGCAGAGCCAGCTCACTCCACCTCATCATTCAGGTCTCCGTTCAATGTCTCCTCCTCAAAGACACCTCCCCTGAGCCCCGTAATCCATGCTGCCCCCTGTGCCCACCCCACTGGGAGCCACGCTTCTACGTTACCACGTGTGTTATTGTCTCCACTGGCTAAAACTGGATTCTTTACCTGATAATTCTTCCGTTAGACCATGAGAACAGAGAGCTTGTCTACTGAATTCTAGTACCAAGGGCAGTAGTAACTAGCAACGGATATTTGTTGAACAAATGAACAACTTAATATTCCTAAGATACTGGTGAGAAGTCCTCATTTGTCATGAACTTTTTTTCCATTTCTAAGAAGAAATAAATATCAAATTGACCAACATCAGTTCCAGATTTTAAGTCACAGCTTAGGACAAAAGACCTATAATAGTCTTCCTGCCTCTACAACTGAGTCTCGGAAGCTGGAGATGTTTGTGAAGTTACTGAATGCTGTGTTCCATTAAAAACGTATTTTATCCAACAGAGCAGAAGCCATCTGATCTTTTAGAATGAATCACGTTTCATACCCATGAACACATGGTTGCCCAAAATAGAGAACAGATGGGTTATGAGAAACAAGAAAACGACTTTCATTTAATTTTTTAATACTATTTTTAGCAGTGGCATTATACTCCTCAGGTAATTAGACAATTACTAAATTATTCTGGTCACGCAGGCACACACACTGCTCTGGCTTCCTGCTCTGTTAACCTTTGGTGTCAAGAGGACACGAGTTTCACTTCCAGGCCAAAGGGCACGGCATGGTAACAATAATTAGAGTAATATATCAGAACTACAGTTTAAATGAATCATTATTTGCCAAGTGCTTTTAATCATAAAGAATTTAACTTTAAAATTATAACGAGGCCTGAAGATTTACAGAAAGGTTCCCTCTCCGGGAGAGACTAAATCAAGAACATTTTTTCTAAACTCTATAATTTATGTTCTAGCCATGGACGCATGTCTTCATTTTTTTGCCCACATTCCCCAGCACCTGGACCAAATTATTACTTAACATTAGGAGCAATAACAAGACCTTTGACAAAGTAATTGCTCTGGCTGGCAAGTTTTAGTAACAGTGGATTTGAATGAAAGGCTGAGTTCAGGGCATCTTCCACAAACCTTCGGATTTTATAAGCAATCTGATTCTGTCTACAGAAGTCAAATACTTCCACTCATATTTCAAATCTGGGACAACACAGAGCTTTGGGGTTTTGCATTCCAGGTGAAACCACACTAGGGCAAGGCAAAAAAGAGAAACACAGCCCAGATTTTTGCAAAGACCTCACTCTCAGATCAGGGAACCATTTGAAAACAAACTAGAAAATGATAGTGATTGACCTGGACCAACATCACAGGCAGACTGGTTTACTATCTCCACGTTCATTTCTCTCTCTCTTAAACTGATACTTACCCCACTTTCCTACTAAGATGTTTCAGGGAAGAGGGGTCATAACCACTGATTCTGAACTTCTCCTTTAATTTGCAAATAAAAGGCTCATCCACACACCAAATAGCAATCCACATATATCATGAAGGCACTGGTAATTACCAGGAGCTCGGCTAGTATTCGTATTGAGGCCCAGTCCTCAAACATCCTCACACTCCCCATATGGAAGAGTTTCACATTGTACAGTGTTTATCTCTAGCCTCCTCCCCATAGGCCCTTTAACCTACACACATTTCTTCTTACTTAAAAAATACCAGGGGAAAATCAAAACAGATGTGGTATCCACAGAGACAGGTTACAGCTCTTTTTGCCCTGGGGGGGGAACCACTGGCCCTCTTAAGGAGGGAGGGCAAAATAGCCCCACGTGAGGTCAGAAGCTGGGTGAGGAATCAAGATCTCCGTATACAAAGGCCTCTGACTTGGGCCCTTCGGTGGACATCTCGCACCTTGTGACGTTTTGGTCATTCTAGGACAGCCCAGCCAACAAATGATACACGGAGATTCAGTGAAAAAAACAGACCTCCGTTTCTCATTAATAATCCATGGCAGGGACGTTTCCCAATGAGAACTCCAGCCTGTATTTCAGGAAACAGTAATACAGAAATTAAATGCCGAGTCACCATGAATATCAATTTTCTTTCCAAATGCAATAAAAACATCACCACTTACGAACGTTCATAATATTACCAGATACAATGGATGGGTTGCAACTGGTAAAAATACACTATGGAAGAGAAGGAATTCCTGTTTCAATAGGCCTCCTTCACTCCCCAAATTGAGCTCAGAGCTGGTAACTCATTAACCTCAAAGGTCCACCTCCACGGAGACAGGCTGAGAGCTACCACTTGCAAGTGAATCAACTGCCTTACACGCTAAGTGACTGCATAAACACAACGTTTACTGCTTAACAGTACACATCTTTCCGCATGACAGAGGCAACAAATTTCAATTCGTTGAAACTGAACCACATATTACACAGGGGTTCTCACCTGGGGAGACTCTGCCCCCCGCTGGGCAGTGTCTGGAGATACTTGAGGGTGTGACAAAGCAGGTGCCGGGGGAGTGTGCTACAGGCATCGAGACGGTAGAGCGCAAGGATGCTGCTAAACACCCTGCAGTGCACAGGGTGGACCCCACAGCAAAAAATGATCCAGCCCAGATGTCAACATGCCAAGGCTGAGAACCGGCCATGAAGCCACGGCCACCGTAAAACCGGGCTTAGGATGGTGAGGCCAAACTGTGCGAATGCTGAATTGGATACTGTCGATTTAAGATTTGGATTTTTCGCATTAATTTTGAGTTTTTTAAGTATTGCATTACAGTATGATTTGTCTTGATGACAGTGTTTTCTTGCCATCAATAAATTTTGCTCCCTGGGTGCACGCCTCACTCTCCTTAACCCTTCCTAGTCCTGGCCCTATTATAAAACCATTAAAAAGGATCATAATCATGACATATGTGAAAAGAAAGAAGCTGGACAGTGTTACTCCAACAGTGGTTCTTAACCAGAAATGCCTCTCTGAATAACCAGTAAAGATTTTAAGAAGTATATATAGGGGCTTCCCTGGTGGCGCAGTGGTTGAGAATCCGCCTGCCGATGCAGGGGACGCCGGTTCGTGCCCCGGTCCGGGAAGATCCCACATGCCGCGGAGCGGCTGGGCTC
>NC_041227.1:9877939-9912566 GCF_002837175.3 Physeter macrocephalus | reverse complement strand
TATATATATATATATATATATATATATGCATGCTTCGGCTCCTGACACTTAAAGAATAGAGTAGAGCCCAATACGTATTTTTAAACTTTACAGTTTTGATGCTCAACTCTAGTTTAAAAGAATTAGAAAAATATGATGCCTTCCTCTTGAAAAGAAAAAAAGGAACAGAGAGAGAGAGAAACAAAGTACACATCTCCACAGACACACAAAGGCAGAGAAATAGCTTGGCATTTTATACACCCAGGTGTTAACACTGGCTATCACTGAGTGATGTGAATACAGGTGATTTCAATGTTTTTTATTTGTGCTTATCCATGTTGTTTATTTTTTCTGCAGGAAAAAAAAATGTATCCTAAGAAAGTATTAGGAATTTTTTAAATCAGTAAAAAACAAAGTTAGCTCTGTGTCCCAGAGAAAAACACACAGATGAAAAATTCTTCCTCGAGAAAACATAACCTTCTCTGTTTCCAATGGATGCAGAAAGCAAGAGGTACACTATCTGGGACACAGCAAAGCACTGACAACCAAATGCATCCTGTGTGTATATATCTTGTGCAGGAAAGTAAACCACAAACTCACACATTCACCAACATACTCATTAAAAAGAAAAGGAAAAAAGTGGTCAGTAAATTCCAACTCTAACAAATCCTAAAACAATATCAGAGACAAAACGTTAAGTGAAAAAAATCACAGTTCACAGATCAAAATACATGAAATATTGTGAACTATGTTTTCTTGAAAAATAAGAATTTACATGTACAAAACAGCCTAGAAGAACACTCTTGGTCTTGGTCTTCTCTGACACAGGACACCACGAGCCTCTCACTTCCCATCGTCATCCATTTTTTTTTTCAGATACATATATTAATAAAAGTTAAAGATATTTCCACTTGCTGAGGGGAGTAAAATAAAATAGATGACTACATATTCCAGGTAATAAAGACTAGTCGTCTCAAAATACTTTGAACGTGTTGAGAAAAAAATTTAAGTACCTTCCACACATGTATATTTAAATTGTATAAATATTGTATTGTGCATTATGAAACAAAAAAATTCTAAAATAATATGATAAAAATGAAAAGACTGTATTTCACAGAATTAGCTAATACCTCAAAATAACATATACTCAGGGTAAGGGGCACTGAGAATTACAGATTTTAAATTATAATTATGTAAATTATTTAAAATTATAGATTCAAACTGTCGTATCTGTCATAAGGGGCATGAAGCGCTGACACGTGCTGCAACCTTGGGGATGCCATGCCAAGTGAAATAAGCCAGGTGCAAAAGGTACTGATTGATTCCCTTCATCTGAAATGTCCAGAACAGGCAAACCACAGAGACAAAAAGTAGACGGGTGGTTGCCAGGGGCTGGGGGAGGGGTGGGAGTCTAAGAGATCGGGGATCCCTCTTTGGGTTGGTGAAAACATTCTGAAATGAGATAGCAGTGACGACTGCACAATGTTGAGAATATACTAAAAAACGCTGACCTGTACACTTAATGGGTAAATGTTACGGTTTGTGAATTCTCTCTCAGTTTTTTAAAGGTGCCAATAAGTAAATGAATAAGCCAGAGGAAAAATCATCACATCTCCTTAGCCTGTCATGGGTTTATCTCATAATGTGTTGGCCATTTCCTTGTGGTTCACTTGGGCTTGTATTGATCATCTGGAGTTTCCCTGCAGGAATCCTGTAAAGCCACCTGCCCTCTTTCCTCTTTACGAGATTACTTTAGTTAAATAACATCCCTAAAACCAGTCACCTGGACACTCATAAAACACAATCTGAATTTCAATGTTCTGAAAATAAACAATCGTAGAATTCCAACTCCTTTCGCAGGACACCTCAAGGACTGTGCCTGATAAAAGTTCATCTGATATATGGAGTGGGGGGTCCCAGGGTCAATCTTAAAGCTATTAGTAAAGTTTAAATTTTGCTTTAATTTTGAAGATGAAAATGAAATGTGAATAGACATTCTAATCTTTTCCTCCTGCACCTCAATGGGTCTCCTTGCAAACTCTGTTTTGGAGTCCACAGATTTAGACACTGACACTCTGAAAAATAAGGACGAACTTCAGATGTGCGGTAGCTATTCTCAAACTCTGTTTTACTTGGGAATCACCTGGTTCACCTGTTAAAACTGTAGGTTCACGCACCACTCCTAGAGATTCTGACTCTGTCCCTAGCGATCTGAGCCAGGAGTTCCAAATACTCTACCTTAGGAGACACTGTTACAACATCCTATTATTAAACACTAAAAGTCAGATGAATGGCTGTAATGGGCTCGGGAGAATCATCTGGGGTGGTGGTCTAATACTGGATTATGGGGATGGTTCCACAACTTTGTAAATTTACCTAAAAAAATCATTGAATACTACAGTGAACATGGCTGAATTTTATGGTATGTATGTTATACCTCAATAAAGCTGTTTAAAAACCACAGGAAAGCCTTTGTACTTGTCATCACAAAAGTAGTCATGTGTTTACCGCGGGGCTTTTCGACGTCCGGAAAGAAGGATGCATGTGGCCTTAGGGGGTGGAGTGTGCACACCAGCCTCGGTCTTTCCCCATCACACTCAGCTACTTTAAACCCAAGGCCGGGACTGGCAAATCAATTTACGAGCTTCCGCTGAGGAAGGGTGGTGAGTTAAGAGTCCATGGTAAGGACTTCCCTGGTGGCACAGTGGTTAAGAATCTGCCTGCCGGGCTTCCCTGGTGGCGCAGTGGTTGAGAGCCCGCCTGCCGATGCAGGGGACACGGGTTCGTGCCCCGGTCCGGCAAGATCCCACGTGCCGCAGAGCGGCTGGGCCCGTGAGCCATGGCCACTGAGCCTGCGCGTCCAGAGCCTGTGCTCTGCAACGGGAGAGGCCACAACAGTGACAGGCCGCGTCCCGAAAAAAAAAAAAAAAAAAAAAAAAGAATCTGCCTGCCGATGCAGGGGACACAGGTTCGATCCCTGGTCAGGGAAGATCCCACAAGCCGCAGAGCAACTAAGCCCGTGCGCCACAACTACTGAGCCTGTGCTCTAGAGCCCACGAGCCGCAACTACTGAGCCCATGTGCCACAACTACTGAAGCCCGCAAGCCTAGAGCCAGTGCTCTGCAGCAAGAGAAGGCACCGCAATGAGAAGCCCGCGCACCACAACGAAGAGTAGCCCCAGCTCGCCACAACTAGAGAGAGCCTGTGCGCAGCAACAAAGACCCAACGCAGCCAAAAATTAAATAAATAAATAAAAATTTAAAAAAAAAGGAGTTCACGGTAAGAACTTTTAAGACTTTACACAGTGTTATCTGTGCTAAACCGAAAACGGGCCACAAAAGCTGAACTACACAAATATCCTGAGAAAGGATGGCTTCTGTCAATACCACAAGCTCTTAAAAACACCGCCAGCATGGGCAGGGGTGTGCCTCTCGCCAGGGTGCACCCCAAGGTCTACGAAGCTGTCTAACGTGACCGTCGGCAGCCGGCACCGCTGAGACGGGGCTGAGAGGCGGGCGGGACTCGGCCGGGTGCTGAGAAGCATGACGATCCACACACTGACCCCTCAGGAGGGGCCCGGGAGGCGCTGGGACCGACGGTTCCGAGGGAAGAATGTTCCAAGACACAGACGCGAGGCTGCTCGCCTTGCCCTGAATGCTGCGGGCACTGGCGTAACGGGGTGAGCGGGAGGAGAGAGTGAACAGCGGGAGAGGTGGCAGCAGGGGATGCAGGCCTCGCTGGACCACAGGGAGGCCTCAGGCCCTGCGGGGAGCTGCCAGTACGAGGGCGACCCTGTGCTCCCGGGAGGGAAACAGGGAAAGCCTGCAGGGGGGTCACTGCAGACCGCCAGGCAAGGGAGCGTGTAGTTCCTGCCTAGTGAGCGACAGGGGGTGAAGACAAAAGGCCAAACAGGTGATGTGGGGGGAGCAGGGCCACGACCGAAGGCAGGTGGTCACGGGGCAGGAAGCACGGGCACTTCCCAAATCCCTGGACGGAGCTAACAGGGTAAATGGGAGTGGTGCTTACTCAAACAAGAACAGCTTAGAGAAGCAAGTGCACGGGATGCAGGAAAAATGTCGGGATGGTGGGTGCACCGTCCTCATGACCCACAAGCGGTGACGCCAAGTATGCAGGTGTAGTCCAGGCCAAAGCTCCTGGCGGGGCCGACACAGACATGGGAGCCGTCAGCTTCAACAGGGTGACAGAAGCTGGCTAAGAGCGGAACCCCCTAAGAGTGACACACAGAGCCCAGCACAGACACCACGTCACCTCACAGGGGAAGACAGGTCAGAGAGAGAGAAAGGAACCAGGGGCTGACTGTGGCTTTTCCTCTCCGTCCAACCAAGTCTTTGTGACTTTTTTAATAGTCTTGAAGTCCACCTTTGAAGAAGGACGATGGACCATTTGGGGACAAGCCACAATGCCCACGCAGGGAGCCTAGAAGAACGACAAGGGCTTCGCGGCTGGTAGTAGGTGATGACGTGACATGGATCAAACAAACTGTTCTCCACTTAAAATCCACCCCCACTTCCACACTATCCCCTGCCCCCCCATTTTCAGGAGATACCCCGGAAGTCCAGGTGCGCAGGCTAGCGAACATTCCGGCAAATTACATGTTGACTATAATTGTATCACAAAGCATTTAGAGAGCCCACCTCTAACTCTTCCACAAAAATACATTTTTAATCGGCCTTCAGACTATGGAATCATTATCTATTTGGACAAATTTAAGCAAAACATGGCCTTTTTATTCTATTGCCCCCAGACAAGTGTCATGACACGTAGCTGGTCTAATGCAGTCCATCTTAGCCCTGGGTGTGTCTCAGAATTACCAAGGGATTTGTTTGTTTTGTCATCTTTCTTTCTTTTAAAACCCAGAAGCCCAGACTCTCCTGTCATCTTAATCAGTCAGAATCTCTAGGGTACCAGACCCAGGTTAATGTCTTTTGTTTTGTTTTTACTCTGTATTTAAAACATCACCAGTCATTCTGATGAGCAGCCAAGGTGGGGGACCCGCCGGTCTAACTTTTTAGGACTCTTAGGACACTTACAAGTAATACCTTTCTCTAAAAAAAAAATGACCAGTTTTGAAAAACCTTGTGGGTGGGGGCGGAAATCAGGAGCAGATAAGTTGACCGTCATCTCTGATAATTTCTTCCATGAGATTGCTGAGTTGAAAAGAGACGAGGAACTAAAGCTGATCGGTTATACCGTGATTATGTCACAAGCAGCCCATTAATTATGCTGCTTTGGCTCATAACGGGGGAAAAGGAAAAAGTAAGCATGTTTGTAAACTTGAAGGAAAACCAACGATTAGGTTCTCAAAGTTCTTTCTGGCACCAGTTACTAGCAAATAATTTTTTCTTATGTTTTCCCCAGTATCCATTAGTATTTCGGTAGATTAACCCTGGGGATGAGGAGGGTGGGGAAAAAAACCTCAAACGCAGGTCTATTCAAAATGCGAAGGATTAGTGGTTGCCAGGGGTTTGGAAGGGAAGGTTGGGTGGGGGGAAGTGAGGAGTGACTGACTGTCCATGGGTACAGGGCCTCCTTTTGGGGTGATGAAGATGAAATTGACTGTGGTGATGGTTACACAACTCTGAGTATACAAAAAAACACCGAACTGTACACTTTTAATGAGTGAATCATAAGGTATTATGAATTCTTCTCAATATAGGTGTTAATAAATGTAAAACAATTGTTTGGGTATCAAAACAGAAGGCTTTACCTGGGTATAAATACTAAAAATGTGGCTTTGTACTTCATCCATTGAGTCGAGGCCATAGGCCACGGTGCCTAGATGGAGTCGTTTGAAAACCATCTCATTCTGGGTAAGAGTTCCTGAAACACAAGACAAATCAGTAACTGCCTACATCCCGGAGCTCTTATTATTATTAACAGTAATGATAGCTATTTGGCTTTTATTTTTTTTTGAGAGTTTACTATATGTCACAGACTGGTTTCAGCACTGCTCCTGCTGGATGAGACACCTGTAATATTTTGTCAGCCCGGAATCCCAGAATTTCTTCTGAAAATAGAACCCCAGGTTTCCAGGGGGAATTTTCACCCTCATTCCCTGGGATGGCCCAGAGGGAGCGTCAATCAGGGTGCCTGACTCATTCCAATGGCCAAGAGGGCAGCACGTGACATACATGAGGCCAATCAGATTCTATCTTGAAGGAATCTAAACCTTGAGCAGACAGGCATATCGACAGAGGATGAGTAGAGTCAAGTCAGGAGACCATCCCAGGGGTCCTGATGCTGACACAGCCAGAACTTTCCTGGTTCTTCTCCTTCCTGAAACCTAGTTTTGCTCTGATTTCCCCAATCTTTGCAATACGTTCCCTTTTATCCCATGCTCCCTGAATGGTAGAGAGGAAGCTAAAACCCAGGTCTCCCCACTCCGCACTTGCTCTCAACCACTACGACAACCTCGTTAACTTGACAGATGTTAAACTGTGGAGCAGTATTTTGAGGTGTGGTTTCAAGGTCAGGACTTGAAGCCAGACTGTCTGAGTTCAAAGCCTGCTTCTGCCACTATGTGCTCCTGACAAGTCACTTAACCACCAAGTCACTTAATACCCCCGAACTCACAACACCGGGGGAGGATTAAGTAAGTGACTATAAATACCCAGAATGGTGCTTTTGTACATAATCAGCATGAAGTAAGGCTTTGCTGCTATCATCATCATCATCATCATCACCAAATAGTCTGTCATCATCAAAAGATGAAGAAAATAAAAAGAGCTGTAGCATGCATCTCTAACACCTCCAGAAAGAGATTCCAAGCACCTTCTTCGACCTTGAATCCTGCGAGGGCCCCAGGAAACTCACCGGTCTTATCTGTGAGTAGGTAGGAAATCCTCCCCAGCTGCTCGGGAATCGTGCTGGAGCGAACCACGGTCCCGGGGATTTTCGAATCCCTGCGAATCACCCAGCTGTACACGATCTTGCCCATGTCCAGGTTCACGCGCAGACTGTCAGAGACCCAGAGCACACAGGTTAACGGGATAACCATAAGGCTGCTTGTATCTCAACAAGGACTCTAAATGCACATCGTTTGTGCCATAAAACCTGGAATCACCCCCTGCAGAAGCACACTGCTGGGGCTGAATCCACAGATTCAACACCGCTATCAAATTTCCATGAAGCGATTCTGTTATGGACCAAAATAAAATATAAGAATTTAAGATAGTTTTAAAATATTGAAAAGGTAGTTGTTTTAGCCTTACTTAAAAAAAAATAGTAGTCCTCTGAGCTAATGCATTTTTGATACCTTATTCATTTTTTACATTGTGGTAAAATATCCATAATATTTACCATTTAAAGCATCTTAAGTGTACAGTTCAATGGTATCAAGTACATTCACATTGTTATGGGACCATAATCACCATGCATCTCCAGGACTTTTTCCGCTTCCTACACTGAAATTTTATACCCATTAAACAGTAGTTCCCCATTTCCCCTTCTCCAGCCTCCAGCAAGCACCATTCTACTCTCTGTCTCTATGAATTTGACTGCTCTAGGGGTCTCGTACTGTGGAATCACATATGATCTGTTCTTTTGTCTCTGGCTTATTTCACTTGGCATAATGTTTTCAGGGTTCATCCATGTTGCAGCATGTGTCAGAATTCCCTTTTTTCCCCCTTCCTTTTTAAGGCTGAATAATATTCCTTTTTATGTCTTATACTCATTTTAAAAAATTAATTTATTTATTTTTGACTGTGTTGGGTCTTCGTTGCTGCGCACGGGCTTTCTCCAGTGGTGGTGAGCAGGGGCCATTCTTAGTTGTGGCGCGCTCGCTTCTCATTGCAGTGGCTTCTCTTGTTGCAGAGCACAGGCTCTAGGCACGCGGGCTTCAGCAGTTGCGGCACGCGGCCTCTAGAGCGCAGGCTCAGTAGTTACGGCGCACAGGCTGAGTTGCTCCGCGGCATGTGGAATCTTCCTGGACTAGGGCTCAAACCTGTGTCCCCTGCATTGGCAGGCAGATTCTTAACCACTGCGCCACCAGGGAAGTCCCTGTGTTATACTCATTTTTAAATATTTCATTGCCAACAATAAAAAGAAATCTTCAAATTCATTCATAATCCTATAAACTGATTAAATTGCTAACTATTTCACTGGCTAGCCCTGGCCCATATGCAGATTCAATGCACCGATTTTCAGTCACGTGGTAGACAGAACTTTAAAGACTACTATTATACACAACATGACAGCACAAACACCCTTTTGTTAGCAGTAGATTAGACTTATTTATTCTTTGAAACCATCATCCAGAGCACACTAGCTTGGGGTTCAATCCCCTTCTTCTATTCATGCTGTTGTACCAAAACCACAATCTCTGTCTTCGGTAAAAGACAAAGTCTAGCTGGGATGATGTAAATACACAAAAGAGCAAGACAAAATACAGGGCAATAGATCAAGTGTGAGAGAGAGATTATAAGCACTAGAAGTCTGAGGGAAAAAGATATGGCTTATTTTATAATTATTTACCGATCATTTATTATGGGGAAAAAGTAGAAACAAGCATCCAACAACATGGGTCTAAATAAATTATCAGGCATAGAATACATACTACAGCAGTTCTAATAAATGACAGTGTGCAAGTATATTTGATGTGAAAAGTTATTTGCAACACATCCTTTGTTAGAAAAAAAAAAAAGCGGAGGGTGGGAGTGGATTTTTATGTAGAGCAAATTCTCCTTTTTCTAAAGTAGAAATCTGTCTAGAAAACATATAACCCAAAATATTAACAGCAATTATCACTTAGTTGTGAGATTAGAGATGACTTTTATTTTATTCTTTGGCTACTGTGAATTTTTTTTCCTACTATGACTATTATATATATATATATATATTTTTTTTTTTTTTTAACCATTTATTCAGCCTTCAAATGAGGTAGGCGAACAATTGTCTGGCATGTGCCACCAAGCTTCCACTGCTAATCAAGCACCATAAGTCCAGACTCAGGCTCAGAATCCTTCTCAACACAGCACTCCCACGGGTCACCACCAACCTCTTGGGGCTGGTAAATAAGATGAAATCTAAATGGCATGTCCAGTGTACACTGAGACTGGGCAAGGCCAGACCTTTTGAGCAGAGAGTAATTCCAGAAAGGATGGTTCAGGGAGGAATGTGCCCATCCAGTGCTCCAGCCAGAGCGCCGCCTACACTCCTGACCCTGCCTGTCCTTGGTCATCACTCTACAAAGGGCCCAGCTCCTTCTCAAAACCGCAAAACCATGACCTTTGAATGAAGAGAGAGAAGCAAAGGTCGCAGCACTTAAACGCAAGCTTGTTCTCCGCTTACCTGATGGGAATGATGTTGGAAAACAAAAGGAGGAAGCGGATGATCTGTAGGTACCAACGTCCGGCGAAGTGCTGGAGGGCGACCATGACCAGAGACACCACCACCAAAGCTCCAAAGAGGATCTTTGTTAGGCAGTTCACTTCCAGGTCAAACAGGCCAATCTGTGGGACAACGCACAGAGCGAAGCTTGTGGTTAGCTGGTGCAACCCACAGCCCACCCGGAGGACTGGTCCTTCCCCCATGAACACCTCTACCTCGGGCAAGACAGTGGGCTCCACGGATCCCCACATCTTGGGGTGAGAACGCTGGGCTCCAAAGGCTAACAGACATCCAAGGGACTTCAAAGAATCCGATTTCGATTTTTTCTTAATGAATTTAGATTTAGCCTTGGAATCACATAAGTGGGTTACTGCTGCCTTCAGCGATGCTTTGCACGGCGTGGCCTCTACCATCCCACACAGCGGCCTGTAAAATGGCTCAGTCCTACAACTCTGCGCAGCACACCGCGCACTAATTCCCTATTGCCTGGAAATTCAGGGCACACGCCACTGGTGGCCCCTGATTTTTAGGTGCTGCATTCACGAACGTTAGTATTTTAATGACTACATATTTATCTTAATGTATATTCTTTAAAAATGGAACCAGCACGTGAAACCCATCACTTCGCAGGAACGTGGCCCCGGATACAGCTAAAACATCAAATAGGTGACATTTATAGTTGTGATAACGACGGTCGTCGTGGGGGTTGTAACAGCAGGGTGAAATGACTGGCATCTGTTCACAGTATTGACAAAGAAAACCACTCTGCAATACTCTGACTCCAAGAAACTGGGGGAGGGGTGGAGCTGGGAGGGAGGGTGCTGGTGGGAAGGAAGCAGTAACAGGGCCACCAGGCAGACCGCAGAGCCGACCCCGCTCGCCCTGCCACAGCAGCTCAGTGTGCGTTTGAAGCCAGGTCTACACAGCTTGGCCAGAGCGTGGTCCTTCTCCAGGCCATTTCTCCTCTACAAGATGAGGCTGCAGAAGCACCTGTGCGCACAGACTGGCGTAAGGATTAAATGAGGTGCACGCGATGGATGCCGCACAAGACGTGGCAAACAGTAAGGACTCATCAGTTCATTTTAAAAGCTTTTAAAACGTTATGTATTCATTTACAAGCTGTCCTGGTTTAACTGCCGTGAGCTTCACAGATACTGAGGCTTTTTACAAATTGAAGGTGTGTGGCAACCCTGTGTTGCCAGAAGATAAGTTAGTATTTTGGGGCAATAAAGTATTTTTAAATTAAGGTATGTACATTGGTGTTTTGTTTTTTTTTTTCTTTTTTTTTTTGCGGTACGCGGGCCTCTCACTGTTGCGGCCCCTCCCGTTGCGGAGCACAGGCTCCGGACGCGCAGGCTCAGCGGCCGTGGCTCACGGGCCCAGCCGCTCCGCGGCACGTGGGATCCTCCCGGACCGGGGCACGAACCCGTGTCCCCTGCATCGGCAGGCGGACTCCCAACAACTGCGCCACCAGGGAAGCCCTGTACATTGGTTTTTTTTGACATAATGCTTTTACTGCACACTTAACAGACTATAGGATAGTGTAAACATAACTTTTAAACGCACTGGGGAACCGAAAAATTCGTGTTAACTTGCTTTGTTGTGATACACATTTTACATGGTGGTCTGGAATAGAACCATCACCTCTCCAAAGGCTGCCTGTACATGCGAATACATATTTATATACTGTGCGTGTGTATCTATACATACACACATACCTATGCACATACACGTACGTGAAGAGATAGTTTGTATAAATGAAGTCACACTGTCAGGGGTTCCTGTTTTTAAATCTAGCTTCTCACCCCACCAACACCAATCATCAAACTACATCAGGTCAGAAAGTTCTGGCAAGGAAACACATCCTGTGACTCTGTACACACCTTACTTCGAGGATTTGAGGTATTCATGACACTCCGGAGTTCTCTCCCCGTGTAAAGAACAACACCCACAATAGTACCTAAGGTGAGAAAAACAACCCAAAGAAATGTGAGTACAGACAGGCAGGCTTACAGACAGAAGAGTCCGACCCGCTTGAGGAGGATATTTCCTCAAACCAGTATCCACACTGTGAGACGCTGCAAAGTTCACGTCGGGGCCAACCAAGACCTATGTCCGCACTGAGGGTAGGCAAGCCCCTAGCCACATGTGGCCATTCACATTTAAATACAATTAAAATTAAATACAATACAGTCCCCCATTTTCATTAGCCACATTTCAGGTTCAACAGCCATATAAGGCCAGTGGCGGCCATACAGGGCAGTGAAGATACAGGACATTCCCACTACTGCTAAAAGTTCCACTGGTGAGCGCTGGCCTGTGGGGTCCGGCAGCCTCCGACGATAGCAGGCAAGACGGTAGAGACTTCCAGAGGTGCCTACAGCTTCATCAACAATTATGGAAACTTATGAACACACCCCTCTTATTAGAGCACGTTCTTCTCAGGGAGTCTGATTCCTCTCAGATTCGGTGTGTAACTAGCACATTTGGGGGATGTCTGTCCAGATGACAATTCTTTCCTGAGAACTTCCCCACCCCCTCTTTTCCATCCCCCCAGCATAATTAAAAATAAAAGGTATCAATTCTTGTAAACAATTTATAGAAGAAACACAAATGACCAATTAACATTAGAAAAGATGCTTCATCTAGTGAAAAACCAAAGAAATGCCAAATAAATCATTTTCACCCCCATCCTATTAATAAAAACTCAAAAGACTGAGAACATTCAGTGTTAGCCAAGAGGTGGGGGAATGGACTCTGTCATGTTCGCTGTTGGCTGAGGTGCCAATTGGAATAGCCTATTTTGGAAGGAAAATTGGCAATATCTATCAAAAATTTACATTTGTCTTCCCTTTCCAGTGTGTGCCAGGAAAACACTCCACCCAGTGGGGAAGACAGACAGTCAAGAAGGAAAGCAGGACACCGGTAACCACGGAGAGAGGTGGGTACCACGATGAAACAGAGGAACACACAGGGGTGGACCGGCGAGGCTGCCGGCGTGTGCTGGGCAGCCAGGGACGCTGTCTCTGAGTTGAGGACATCTGAGCTGAGACTTGAAACATGAGAAGGGGCAGCCCTGCCAAGCGCTCAGGAAAGACCCCAGGAATACAAACAATCTGGTCTCTGCTGGATAAAGAAAAGCCCTAACCTTCTCTCTGCTGGCCCCTCACTCTTGGAACACCAAGAGGTGTTTAAACCTCTGTTTAGAGAGGTTTAAACAGAGTTGGTGAAAGAGTCCAGCCCCAGACGAAGCGCTGGGGCTGTGTCTCCTGGGGGAAACACTGAGGTCCCCACCCCCCCGACTTGATGGCGCACAGCGCTCTGCACAGCGCAATTCCCTTCCAGAGAGGCACTCAGCAGATGGCGGGCCGGGGAGGGCGCCTGCCCGCTCCTGGGCAGCTGGCAGCTCCCGCGAGCACAGGCCCGTCCCCCCAGCAGATGGTCGGACGGTGGGAGCCGAGCCTGGGCCGAGTAGGGACAGCCGCACGGCCGTGGCACTCATCCCGGGGCAGACGTGGGTCAGTCTCAATTCCCAACATCCAGGGTTTGAGAGGGTCCTAACAACAGGGGCCCCCAAGGGCAGTGTCCCCCACTTGGCACCGGCCAATCTCCACGCCTTCAAAGGCTACTGGAAATGCCCTTCCCTGCAACACCCCCTGTGCCCAAAAGCAAAACTGTCTCCAGGAGATGCGAACCCTGGCCTCAGCCACCCAGAGGGAGCACACCACCAGCACACAGCTGCGCTGCTTTGGTCTGCTCAGTGCTCTTAAGGTTTTGAATTAGGTGCCAACCTTTCAATGCAGAAACTTTCACATAAAGCATAGGGATTTCTGGCTTCTTCTGGAAAATCGGAAGACCTGGTGCCACCGACTGCTCGGTCCTCACTGTGTCACCAGCAGATGCTGAGCTCGGCCACTCCCTTTAGCCGGGCTCCTGCTCTCCACTCATCACGGTCCCCACGAAGCCCTTGAAGACCTCCCGACCCGTGCCCCTCCACCCCCCGGACCTCTGACCCCTCCTTCTAGGCTGTGCCCCCTGCGGCCCCCCCTCACCCTCACTGCTCTCACCCTCTGCCGCCTGCCCACCGTGGCAATCCTCTCCATCCTGCTGGCTGGGATCTCCCACCGGCCAGGCTGCTGTGGTCAGGTATTTCACCAAGTCCTTTGGAACCCTCCAGAAGAGGGTGGTGCTGGGGTCAGACCTACACTGTGACTCCTCTGACCCCATCCACAACAAGATAAACCATGAACCCCAGAGAGAGAGTGTTCGACACATTTACAGCAACTAGACGCCGTTCCGACGTTCGAGCCTGCAATCCCGGGACGAGCCCCAAGGAACAGGGTACAGACCAGCTGGGCATTATCAGACCCACGTGGCGTGACCTGCATGCTGGTCACACACAGCAGGGTCACAGATCCATCTGGTACAGATTACGGGTGGGGCCAGGGGCACAAGAAACTGGTCCCCCTCCACAGAGAGTCTGAGAAGAACCGGGATCCATAACATCCAGGCTCCTTCTCTGCCAACAACCCCCACCCCGGCCTCCCCCATCCCCTTCCCCATCTTCGCCCCAGTGACTCCTCAGCTTAGCAGCACCGTGTGGGGTTACCACGGCAACTGTATCCTCTACAGACTGAGGCCAGCCAATGCAGCTGGACCCTTAGCATTGCCTGGCAAGCTTTTTTATTCTTTAAACTTCCAACTGATAACAGCTGAGTGACCAAGACACAGGAGTTAGATTCTAAAGGGCACAGAGAAGTGAAATCTCACATAATTAAGATTACTCTTGATGGCTGCTCCTGGAGTTGAGCCCCAGGAGGAAATGGCTTGCATTTAATGCCGAGTTTACATTAGAATCCGAGTGCAGTCACACATCTACTTGGTGAGAAGCAAGGGAAACTGAGGCCAGCTAAGGAAATGGTAACTGCCCAGCTCCTCAGATTCACTCTAAAACATACGTTCACTGAAGGGTGTGGCAAGCAGTGCCACTGGATCAGGAATCACCACCCTCTCTCTCTTCCCACATCACCAAACACAAAGAGAAGAATTCAGACAAGTGGAAAAATGCATATTTTGACTTCACAGTACATTTCTGATGAACTGTTTGAAATCTTTTTTCCATCTTCAAGATCCCAATTTGCCTTCCATTCTCCTCCTCCCAGGAGATGATCTCTCCAAGGCTGTGTGACCTTAGGAAAGTCGCTTGACCTCTCTGAGACTCAAGTCTTCATTCCATTAAATGTCCTCATTTAATGTTGTGAGACCAAAACAAGAGAACGGAAGCAAAACACTTGGAAAATAAAAAGTGTCTGATAAATAAGACTTATTACTGTTAATCTCTGAAATTGAGGCTGAGAAGCCTCTTCACTCATTTCCTCCACCCTCTGAATTCTCCACGTTTTCACTAAATTACTTTCCTTCTCACTGGTTTCAGAGGAAATCCAGAGAACTCACTCCCACTTCCTCCCATCTCCTCTGCAATTTATATTAAGTTTAGAGTAAGCTATAAATCCATGAAGGTGGACACAAGGGTCTTCTGGTATACCACAGCACTAGGACCTAGCAATGGAGCTTGGCATGATTATAAATAAGTGCTCAATAAAGGTTTGCTGCATGGAAAGAAGGAAAGCAGGAAGGAAGGAAAGAAGAAAATTACCAGAATGAAAACCAGACATGTAAACATGTATTTCTTATCGAATATTATCAAAACCAGTGCCTAACCAAACAAACCGTCAGTCACCCCTACCCCACCCACCCAGAAGTAACCACTACCCTGACTGCAAGAAATGAAGTGTGCACTGTTCACATTACTGCCTGGGAAGGAGACGGGTATGTCACAGGCACCCTTGAATTTCAGTCCTGCCTCTGCAAGGTGCAACATGACACAGGGCTTAAACCCACTCTGGGGCTTCCCTGGTGGCGCAGGGGTTAAGAATCCGCCTGCCAATGCAGGGGACACGGGTTCGAGCCCTGGTCCGGGAAGATCCCACATGCCACAGAGCAACTAAGGCCGTGCACCACAACTACTGAGCCTGCGCTCTAGAGCCCGTGAACCACAACTACTGAGCCCGAGTGCCACAACTATTGAAGCCCGCGCACCTAGAGCCCGTGCTCCGCAACAAGAGAAGCCAAAGAAATGAGCCCATGCACTGCAACAAAAGAGTAGCCCCCGCTCGCCGCAACTAGAGAAAGCCCGCGCGCAGCAACGAAGACCCAATGCAGCCAAACATTAATTAATTAATTATTTAAAAAAACAAACCCGGTCTGTTCTGATTTCCCTAAACACCTCTCTCAGCTCCACCTGAAGAGATGGGCGGTTGACACAGGATGTCCCCCTCCCGACGTGCATGCTTTATCATGTGACATCTGTTTCCCATCACACTGTCTCTTTACACAGGGCCACAAACACAACCTGGCACAAGTGTCCGGAGCTGGGGTTTGAGCTGAGGTAAGATCCCTTTGCTACCTAGTTGTCCTAACTTCACTCCTTAAACCAAGATGAATCCCAGATGGAGCAAACGTTTTAATATAAAACCATATAAACACTCCAAGCAAACACTGGTGTACAAGCAAACACTGGTGTACTACGAAAATGTCAGAGCAGGGAAGATGTTTCTCAGCATGTCACTAAAACCAGAAACCACAAGGAAAAAACATCAATAGGTCTGCCTATATAAAAATTTTAAACTTTTGTGCCAAAATACGAATGAGATCAACTAGGAAATAGTCATTGTAATTAAGATAACAAACAGAAGGACAATATCCTTATTGTCCTTATAAAGAGTGCTTAGAAATCATTTTTTCAAATGAACCCCTCAACAAAAAAAATGGGCACAGGGCATAAACTGGCAGTTCGTACATATATTTGGAGAAATGCAAACAAACCGTAAGTATGAAGAAAGTTGCTAAACTTTACAAATTATTTTTAAAAGGGAAATCAGTATGTTAGATATTTATTCAACGTCTATAGGTGGGCAAAAATGTTAAAAGTCAAACAGAACATGGTGCTGGATAAGGTACATTTATAAGATTATCAGAAGAGGAAAGTCTGCCCTGCGAATCAAAACGTACAAGGTATACACCCTTTCACTTAGTAATCCCATTTCTGTGAAGATGGTGACGACATCAACATTGAGAAATTCTATCTGGAAAAACCAACCAAACAAAGCATATCACAGACAAAAACAAAAGACAAACAACTGTGAGGAAATGTTTGTGACTGATGAGAGATGACAATTAGATACCCTTTCTTCTATAAAGCATTCTTACGAGTCAATAAAAAAAGAACCTAGAAGGAAAGTAGATAGACCAAAATATTAAGAAAGGTCTTACATGCGGAAAGATGTTCAACCATACTCCCAAAGAAATAAAAATTAAAACAATAACAAAACATCATTTTATCCCCTAACAGACTAGAGACAAATGAAAATAGTAACTTCTAACTCCTGCATATTAAATACACCACAAAATTTTTTTAAAGCCACATGACATACTTATGGAATCTAAAAAATAAAACGACCTAGGGAATATAACAAAAAAGAAACAGACTCACAGGTATAGAGAACCAGTGGTTACCAGTGGGGAGAAGGGAGAGGGGCAAGACAGGGGTAGGGGATTAAGAGGTACAAACTACCAAACTACCATGTATAAAATAAATAAGCAACATGGATATATTGTACAACAAGGAATATAGCCAGTATTTTATAATTACTGTAAACGAAATATAACCTTTAAAAACTGTGACTCACTACGTTGTACACCTGAAACTTACACTGTACATCAACTTACCTCAATTGAAAAAAGAAGAAATTTTGAAAAAGAAAAAAAAAAACAGATAATAAATTGGATGGGGGAAAAAGGATATGAGGTTTAGGCATCAGAAATGAGAAACTCTTACAAATGATTAAGAAAAAGGTAAGAAGCATAACAAAAAAATGACTAAAGGACACACAAAGTAACCGACAAAAGAAGAAACAAAACAGATATATGCAAAGATGGCCAACCTTCCAGATAACCTAGGAAATGCAAATTGAAACAAATTCTTTTTCAGTCAAATTATTAAAGATTAAAAAGAATAACTAATTACTTGTTAGCAAATGACTTCAAAGTGGAGAAAAGCTGGTGAGGAAGAGTAACAAGTTCAGAGAGACTTGGGTGGACAAGTGGCCAGGAAGAGGCAGAGGCGAAAGGGCTGCTGCCTGCCCTGGGTGGCCACGGCCATGGCCTTGGTGTGGCCGGGCAGTGGGCAGTGCAGAATATTAAGGACCAATTTCTTACATCTTTAGTGACCAGGGGAATTGAGAGACAATCTAGATTGTGCTGCAAATACAGGCTGAAAGTGGGAAAACAACATGGCAAAAAACGAAAAGGGAGAGTTCATCTCTGTCCACTGGCTTTAAGTGAGTCTGTGGATGGCAGCCTGTGTGGAGTCTGTGCTGGTCATTCCCCCTCCTTGTCATAGAGCATCCTGACTGAGCATCTGTTGTACTAAAGGACCACAAAACAGCACCAAGCAGAGGAAAATGGGTTGGCAGGAGAGAGAGGGGGGAAAAAAATGGATTCATCCCATGGTAAAGACAGAAAGCTGCCAGTAGTAGAATTACGTCATTAATAGCATATATTATTATATAACATATGTAATATAATAATAACAGCTGCACACTGAGTTCTGCTTCTGGGGCAAAGTGCCTGGGTTCAAGCCTCAACTTTGCCTTTCATGTGCTGTGTGACCTTGGGCAAGTTACTTAACCTCACTGAGCCTCGGTTTCCTCATCTGCAGAACGGGGACAATACTAGCACCTGCCCGCATGGTACTGTCGGGAGGATGAAGTGAACCGCGCTAACATACAGGAAGGGCCCGGCCCAGTGCCTGACAGACTGGCGGCCCCACTGCTGTCACCCCAGCTGCTGCAGGCTGTGCTCAGCCCCTGGGGCCCCTTCTACTCAGCTTCACACCAGTGTTCAAATCTTTTCCTCCTGCACCTCAACAGGTCATCTTGCAAACTCTGTTTTGGGGTCCAGAGGTCCCGGGAATTTGTGTCATCTTGGAGTTTTAAACACTGAGGCTCCCTCAGGCCCGTGGCCCTGGTGTGCGCACCAGGGCAGGACAGGCTGGGCAGCCCTCACGGACCCAACTTCCAGCCCGAACACCCAGGCTGACCCAATTTCTGGTACAGATTAGGACGTCAATCTCAAGTGGCAATTAAGGGCTATTCCCAGAGCGGACACTGTGGCCGAGTCCACAGGCCAGGGCGGCTTCTCCTCCAGACGTCTCCGAACGTCCGAGGGGCAATTAGATGGACGTTTAATTCCCCGGCAGTGCAGGAGCAAGTGGAAAACACCGTTTGACCGACAGCTCATTTTCCCAACTGACAGATGATTATTCTCATTACAAAAAAGGATTTTCTTTCCTTTTCAAATTGTTAACACATTCCTCCACAAGAGCACCGTACCTGATGCGGTGACGGTGCCCGCCCAGAGCGCGTTCTCTATGCTCAGGCTCTCGCTGATGGGGGCGTCGCTGTCCTCCTGCAAAAGAACAAGTGGACACACGCTGACCCACCAAGGTCTGGGCAGGACCCGCTGGCTGTCTCCAGCCTGCTCTTCACAAGAAGGGAGGAGAGGATGACCCCTGTCTGGAAGCCAACAGCCAAGCTGGGAGAGGCGGGCCAAACTCATAAACTCTTATCCTTGGCGTTTCCGCCCCAGTGAAAAACCATGGTTCACGATTTAAGAAATGCAGGCTTCTAGCACTAAAGAAACATTTCACAAGGTAAGAACTAAAATGTAGAGGCAAATCGAACAGAAACAGTCCTTCGCTGGTCAGTCTTCGGGCTTCCAGAACAAGATCAGGAACAATTTACTTTGGGTTCTATAAACCTATTACCCCACAGGCCTAAAATAATTCAAATCCAAATTTAATTTCTATTCTGAAAGGCTGCGACGTGGCTTAAACATTATAACCCTGGCAGATAGGACTTGGAGGAATAAAAGAGGACAGGGGCTCACGTGAAAGAGACAGAAAGAGTAACTGCTTTCAGACACCAGAGTTAACGTTCATTACAGTAACACTGGCTCCAAGCTGTCAGGTGATTCAAGCTGTTCAGAGGCTGGAAGAAAATCCCAGTGGTGTTGATTTTACTGAGAAGCAATACGTCAGCTTTCCAGGTGCGGCCTCCTGAAGGGACCGTCACCCCACCTGGCACAAGGCCACTCCCTGACAAACACCCGTCAGCACTGCGCAGCAGGTCCTCACCGCAGACATGCACCCTGCCAGGCCGGATCCCACGTCACACAAGGCTTACTTACTCTGGTGAAAGTCCCCACGAAGTTGTGAATGTCGATGTTTGGCTCCTCGGCATACACGTACGATCGAATCTGAAGAAGGTCCTGTTCAACAGGGGCGACATTTTGGAGGTAAAACGAAGTCACTGTATGATTAAAGGGATTTCAGGAAGCAGCCACTATTTCTCCAAAGCAAGTGTATCTTCCAAACAGCTCTCAAAACCACGGGGCGGGTGGAAAAAAAAGAGGGAAACCTTCCAGCAAGTAAGCTTAGGAGTCACTACCTGCAATATCCCAAGACACACTGAGACCCTGAAGGGACGATTCTGTGTTTCTCTGTGTTTACCCAGCATTTCCAAAACTAAGCGATAGTGCAGCTCCCCCTCTGAAACACTCTGGTTTACAAGAGTTGTTCATACCAATCAAAACACTCATTAGGGAGGGTGGGAGGGAGACGCAAGAGGGAGGGGATATGGGGATATACGTATAGCTGACTGACTTAGTTATAAAGCAGAAACTAACACACTGTTGTAAAGCAATTACACTCCAATAAAGATGTGAAAAAAAATTTTTTTAATAAAAAAATAAAAAGAAAGAAATTCTGACACTTGCTCCAGCATGGATGAATTGTGAAGATAAGTGAAATAAGCCAGAGTCACAAAAAGACAAGTACCATAGGATTCCACTTATCTGAGGCACCTACAGTAGTCATATTCATAGAGAAAGAAGTAGAATGGTGGTTGTCAGGGGCTGGGGGAAGAGGGGGAACCGGAAGCAGTAGTTAGTGGGTCCAGAGCTGCAGGTTTCCATGATGGGGAGTCTGGAGATGGATGTTGGTGATGGCTGCACAGCAGTGTGAATGTCCTTAACACCACTGCAGTGTCCGCTTAAAAATGATAAGACGGGGCTTCCCTGGTGGCGCAGTGGCTGAGAGTCCGCCTGCCGATGCGGGGGACACGGGTTCGTGCCCCGGTCCTGGAAGATCCCACGTGCCGCGGAGCGGCTGGGGCCACGGCCGCTGAGCCTGCGTGCCCGGAGCCTGTGCTCCGCAACGGGAGAGGCCCGCGTACCGCAAAGCAAAAAAAAAGATGGTCAATTTTATGTATATTCTGCCACAATAAAAAAGACGGGGGCGAGGAGGGGAACCAAATCCAGTGGTCAGGCAAACTGAGGCCACAATGCCCCTTAGCACCAAGGGCCTGGAGTGGAGTGGAGGCTACTGGCCACGCCCTCAGCAGGCCCTGAGCTCCCTGCAAACCATCCAGGAGGCCCGCATGCAGACGTGTGGGCAATGCGGCATCTATGTGCTGATAAATTTAAAAAGCCCACAGACAGAAAGTGAAGAGAAAAACGTTTCAGAATCATAATTACAGCACAATCCTATTTATGAGAAACCACACTCCACCAGCAAGTGTGCAGTTGTATATTTGTAAGAAACTGCACTAAAAAGGACCTGGAAAAATCACTACTGACTTCACAAGAGCCCCTGGGAGAGGGAGGTAAGATCTGGGGAGGAGGCTGTGAGCAACACTTTTCACTTGTTCCTCCAATATGAGTTTCTTTCTAAATAGAATATACTCGCGTATTAGTCAGGTAAATCTTCCATACAATTCTTTTCATCTATGACTTTATCAAAACGCTGTTACCCAACTAGGCCCCTTCAGCCCACTAAGGCTGAAGGTACAGACAGCGGTACCTTCTCTCTCTCTGGACGCCAGCCCAGGCCTGGAGAAGACGAATGTTTATGAAACTGGGTGAAGTTTCCAAAGTGCGCCTCGAGAAAGGAACTCAGAGCCGTGGGACCGGCGGGCACCTTCACGATTCTAGGCTCTTCCGGACGGCCTCCTGAACAGAGTTCCTCAAATCATGGGACTGACCCTCGCTGGTTAGCCCCATCTCAAGGATTCCCCAGGGCTCCTGGCCACAGCTGAAAACTCACTAGAATTCCTGGTCTAAACAAATAGTAATCAGGATGGTGCTATTTCCCGTCTTACTGGCCATGAAAAATCATCAGTTCCGCGGGCACGTTTACTGTTACATTCACTCCACTGAGACACAGAACTGTCTCCTGCCCTCTCCCTTCCTCACAGGACGCAGTAAGAACTGGCATTAATCAATGTGGCCACAAGCCCAGGAAAAGCTTCTGCGCTCTGCTTAATCCTTTCAGACCACCCACAGGGCATGTCAGTCTCTGGGCGTTTAAATTACATTTTGTAACCTACTCCCCAGGCCTCATCCAGCCCAGGTGGCTTGCGTTTAAACTTCTTCTTTGGCTCCCCCACACCTCACTCTACAGTTTAAGGCATGAGTGACCGGGAGCTGGTGGGCAAGTGTGAGGCCCCGGGGAGCTCGGAGGGCCTGTTGGTTCCAACTGCTGGGGCCATCCCCTCAGACAGGGCCCGCATGCTGTTCCAGGCACCGTTCGACATGCTGTTCCATGCACTGGGCGCACAGCAGTGAACACACCGACAGAAACCTGCTCTCGAAGACTCTGCCTTGAGGCGGGTGGAGTGGGGAAGCAAGGAGAGGGTGGTCAGGAAACACCGCTCCAGTAAGGGGACTTGTACACAAAAACCAAGAGTGAGTCTGATTGTTCCTGGTGGAGAAACTGCAAGGGCAAATGTCGGGGGGCAGAAGCATGCCTGACGGAGAGGCCTATATGGCAGGAGCTGGCGGGCAGAGGGGAGAGAGCCAGAAGCTGAGGTCAGGCCCTCAGCAGAGAGACGAGGACCGCAGGATCGAGTCTCAGGAAGCTGAGATGCCTCTGGAGATTCTGAGCAGAGAAATAACGTGCTCTGCGTTGGGTTTTACTTTTATGCCAGGTATCTGGTCAAGGTTTCTTAGAGCTGGAGCCTCCCTCAAAAGAGCACCATCCCTACAGGCCAGGCCTGCGTTCACAAGGCCACACGGCCTGGAGCCAGCAAGCACTCGAGGCTCTCGAGAACCCCACAGCCCCCAGGAGCCCCACCTCACACCTGATGGCCCGTGTCTGGCCCCTGAGGGGCCCGAGTTTGAGAGCCCTGAGGGGACACGGTCGCCAGTGGGGCTTCTGCAGGGACGATTACTCACAGCAGCGGTGGGCAGCCTCTGAGTGCAGGCCACGGGAAGCCGAAGTTTCCAGTCCGTCTCCCCGTCCAGCTGATCCGTCCGCAGGAAGCAAGACCCTGTGGAGGGAAGTGAGGCACCGTCCGTCCATCTGCAATTCAAGAACCCTTCCCGTGGCGGCTCCGAGCAGCTCCGGCTCTAGTACTTGTAAAAGCAGCCAATCAATGGCCAGCGACCAAGAGGGGAAAATAAATACCCGATTTCCCATTTCCTCCATAAGCTCCCGGGTCAGAAAGATCTGGGTTCAAATTCTTGTTCCACCACCCACAGTGGGAGCCTGGGCTAGTTTCTGGGCCTCGCTAAGCCTCAGCGTGTCCTGTCTGTAAAACGGGGAGAAACACAGATCTCACAAGCCTGCCGTAAAGGATTCAGTGGGGTGATCGTACCCCCGGCACGGCGGCTGGCACCGAGTAACCAGCATTCGAGTCCATTTGGGGCAGGGGTTACAAGCACCTTCTCAGGAACCAGACCTCCTGGGTTCAGGTTCAGCCTCCACGACTCCCTAGCCGTGCCCTGAGGGAGTTACTTCCCCGCTCTGAGCCTCAGTTTCCTCCAGTGCACAAATGAGGATATTACAGCGCCAACCTCATGCTGCGAGGCCTAAAGAGCTGATCCATGCAAACTGCTCAGAAGAGGGAAAGGACCACAGGACCATGTTAACTGTCTGCCGTGACTATCGACCTGCAAATTTTGTGGATACATATTTCAATCTGATCTGTACAAGTCTGAGCAATCAGTCAGCTCTGTATTTCATCAGACAGAGAATGTACTGAACTCCCTGACACCGCACTTAAGACTTCCGAAGACTTTCAGGAAGATCCCTTCTAATTTTTTTTGGGGGGGGGGGCGGTGAAGAAAGGAAGAACACATCTGGGACCCCCCAATCCGTAACACTCCATTTTCACTGACGAGGACACAAGAACCAATTTGAGGACAAAGCTGCAGTGTTTAAAAGAAGACTGTTTTAGGGCCTTCCCTGGCAGTCCAGTGGTTAAGACTCCATGCTCTCACTGCCAAGGGCCCGGGTTCAATCCCTGGTTGGAGAACTAAGATCCCACAAGCCGTGCAGCACAGCCAAAAATATTACATAAATAAATAAATAAAAGAAGACTGTTTTAATGGAGTGCCTTCCACCCCCTCTCTGGATGATTTAACATATTATTAGTATAAAATGTCATCTGTGCTTTTATCCAGTTCATCATAAAAGAGGTTGCAGCAAGCTCAAAGGGATACAAATACGGATTTTTCCAACGTTTGAAGATCTCTGATTATGCCTGATGGGCAAGAGAAAAACAGCCTTGTTTCCTCAAAACAGCTTAAATAACAACAAATGAAAAGAAAGGAGATTTGAGCCCACCGACGGGGAGGGCAGGAGGCAGCGGGGGCGGCCACAGTGGGAAATGCAGCCGGGTCCCCAGAGCCTGCCCTGCGGATGCAGGACCTGCGGGTGCAGACGGCCGAGTGTCCTACATAATTTTGTATAAGGGACTTGAGCATCCGTGGATTTGAGTACCCGCGGGGGTCCTGGAACCGATCCCCCTCGGACACCAAGAGACAACTGTAAGCGCGACGAATAGGGTCTTGCAAGAGACTTGGGAGGTTCACTCAGGCAAACAGGCTGTAACGACAAATCAGTCGATGGGCAGGGGTGAGTATGGTCCCACCACTCGTGAGCCAAGGCGGGAAGAGGCCACCTACCCCTACCCCTCCCCCCAGCTTCTCTACTGCCCCATCTCATGACACTCTCCCGGTATCTTCTCAGAGGAGTTTCTGTTTGCTTCTGTTTGTTCGACACGCTTCCCAGTCCTGCCAACTCCTGCGGCTGAGCTTAATGCAGCCCGGGGGGAAAAGCACAGCCACCATGTGTGACTTTCCCAGCTGTGATTCAGCACGGGTCCGACTATCTTTGCTATGATCGAAATCTGTTGACCAGCGCGCACCAAAAACCTTTTTTTTTTTTTTTTTTTTTAAAGACTGCTCTATGAAAAGAAACGTTCTTGATTTGCCTCCATGGCTCCAAAATGATCGTCTACTTCTGTTACATTTTCAAATGATTATTTTGCCAAATTACCACTGAAAGGTTAATGGTTATTTTCAAAATTGATCCCAGATGTTTACCGTTTTTTTCTGATGTCCTCAGGAAGATCATGTCAGCCGGGACCCGCTGGTTCTGCGTTATGAACAGAAAGACTGTTACCGTGAATGCCCCTGTGTGAGGTTTCCATCCCCAAGCCCCCGCCCCCTCGGTGGGGAGGGGAGCGACCCAGACCCACAGCCTCTTTTAAGTGTCTGCCTTTGTCAAAGGCAGATCTGGGGGGTTATTTTGTTTTGAATCTGAAAACTCTCGCACACTGCCCTTCCGTTACTAATCTCCTACTGAAATCTTATCTCGGAAAGAGAGCTTCCAGTTTTCTGGCGAATCCAACCATTACCTCCTGAAATTGCAGCCAGAGGACCCGGGAGCCCAAAGCCTGCTCCCCTAGCTGGCTTTCTTCCAGGCCGTCTGCTGAAACTACAGACATACATACACTCGGCTCACGCTTTCTGCTTCTACCAATTTTCCGGCTTGATGTTTGGCTTCGAGTGGGATTTTAATAAGGAAGTCAAGTAGCAAAAGGCAACAAAAGCCGTTCTCAAAGAAAGAGGGAAGCCAACAGCGGGCCTCATGTAATTGTGAACAGGCAAGTATGTCCTCACATAAAGAAGTTTGTGTGGGTCTTCTGAGCTGCCACCCAGGAGAGCTTCACTTTACCCCAAATCAACTGTGAGTTCTTGGATTTAATCCTTTTAAAAGAGCATAGTTCGCTTCCTACAGAAACAAGTTAAGATGCAACCCTTTTCTAATCAAATATGATTCCAAGACTCTCCAGGGCCACTCCCAAAACCCAACACCTCCCAAACATACACAGTAAGAAAACGTATGAGTGCTGGAGTAACAAACATATCGACAGCGCTATCTTTAAAAATGCATTTGGGGCCTTTTTACCGTTCTCATGTTTCACTTAACCCCTACTCCCCATAAAATGACAGAAAAGCACAATGTTATTTAAGTCAAAAAATGTGAGCCAAAATTGTTCAAGAGGTAAATGACAAATATTTTTATGTGCTTATGCAGCCAGCAGACTTCTGGGAAAAACTTTATTATGATGAGTTTAAAAGAAGACTCCAAAACAACAAGCACATCAAACAGGAAATCAAACCTTGGAATTGTGTTTGTAACTTGGATTTCTGGCTAAGAAGCACACAGAAGCCATGAAAAAATATTCTGTGTGTGTGTGTGTGTCTCATGGGAAAGAGATGTTTCTCCCCAGGCAAAGCTTCTGGGTAGAATCCCAGAAAGCAAACGTCCAGTTCGGCCACCAGATACACGAATCGCACGTCGCATCGGGATTCGTCAAGTGGGGGCAATGACATCCCTCTCCACGCGCCCACGCGGCAGCCATCAGGAGCTGCGAGACCCCACTCACCTTTTCCACAATGATAAGATCTCCGACTTGGATGCTGGAGCTCTTCACCTTCACTGTCCCTGCAAAGAAACAGGCCCAGACACATCACATCTGAATTCCTTCCAAGTCTGCGTTACCTCTGCAGGGTGTCCGCTAGCCTGCGGACTCAGAAGCACATGCCCCTGAGCCCGGCAGCGGCATCTCCTGTCTCTCCAAGAAAAGGTTCACCTACCACAGAGGCCGCTCCAAAAATGAATCCCCTTGCGGGGGACTGGAATGACTCACTCAAGTAAGATCTTCTGTCCTAACAGCACTTAGAAGCTATTCTAAATCAGCACCATAAAAGATTCAGCCACACACACACACACACACACACAGAAATGGGGAAGAAAATTCAGAGTCAGATCCATGGACAGAAGGTCAACACTTAATTCTCAACACCAACAAAGAGAAAAGGATAACCCAAACTGACTGACTCTTTTTAAATCTGTGATTGCTCTATAGTGCAGTTTATATGATTATGATCAGATCACATAACTTTGGTTGGATGTTTATCTGGATAAACAATAACAGCTCACATTAAACACTAATACTGTGCTAAAGTGCTGTATAGATATTGACATCCTGATGGCTTCACTTGCTCCTCAAAGGCCACCAGAAAAATATATTATCTCCAGTTTTCAGACAAGGAAAGTAGGCTCAGAGAGGCCCCATCTTCCCCTAGTCTCACAGTTAGAACAGGTCAGCACCAAGATTCAAACCCTCATCTGACTCCAGAGGATGGAATAAAAAAGAGGGACTTCGGTTCAACTCAAAAAACATTTACTGAAGTTCCATGTTCTAGGAATTCGAAGATCAAAGACAGTCCCCTTGTCCTAAAAAAAAGTTCACAGTCTCATGCAGGCGTCGACAAACGTGTCCTATAAAGAGCAGGAGGGTAGACAATTTAGGTTTTGCAGCCAATGGACAATCTCAACTCTCCCAACAACTCTTCTCCCCAAAGGCAAACAGTCTTTGTATATTTATATCTTAAAATGTAAAAAATGTTCTTGGCTCCCAAGCCAAGATGGTGGGCTGAATTTGGCCCACTGGCTGTAGTCTGCAAACCCATGAGCTGGTGAGAAAGACAGCAAGACAAACGCTGTTAGTACAAAATAGTGTGTGAAAGGATGGGAGTAAGTCCAGTGTGCAAAGGGAGCAGAAAAGCAGACCTCCCCCACTGAACGAGGACCAAGAACGGCGCCTGGCACCCAGGAGGCTCGTGACTGTTCACTCCGCATTCAAGCCCCCTTAACTGAATGCCTGCCGGAGGCCAGGTGTTCTAAGGGTGGGACGCATGGGACTCGCACTCCAGTGGCAGGAAGGAGGCAAGAGACAAATAATGAATGAACGGGCTGGCGTATGGGGAGGTATCAACAAATGCCTTACGGGAGAGCTGAGGTCAGAATCAACCAGATGAACGATACTGGTTACCAGCATCAGGAAGAAGGAAGGCATGAGATGGGAGACAGTGACGTACATGTGTAGCACACACATCTGTGTGGCCACAGGCTGGAACTCCTTTAGCGAGGCAGAAAGCATCACACGGAACAGAAAGAGGTGAAGGGCCCCCCAGGTGGTCCAGCGCCCCATAAATAAGCCTGTGGAGGACATGGGTCTTCATTCTGGTGACGGATCAAATTCCCACACAAGGGAGCAACACCATAAAAATCTTCATGTTTTTGGCGTCTCTTAATAAGCCCATTTAACTTACAAATGTTCAGCCGAGAGAGAAGAAAATAATAATGATTCTCAGTCCTCGATAAAGTATATGCCCCAGAGCAAGGGTGACCTGGGAGTTCTGAATCTGCTGTCCCCCACCGTGGACTCACTCCCTCAACAAACACCCAACACTCACCCACTAGGAACTAGTGCACAACGCAGGTTATTTTATCATACACTTTTCACATCATTTAACGCCATGGGTCTTTTTAGTAATTCACCACTAAATGAGACGTTTCAAAGCATTCCAATGACTTCAACTGAAACAACTCTTTCTAAGAGGTTCCACAGGGTTTGATTTTTAACTAATGTTTGTACTTAATTAAATTTTGTCATGGTAACAGTGAGAAGACCTGGTGCTAAAAGGGCAGCTCTTGAAAACGAACGACTTCCAGAAAACACGTGGCAGATGGCTCTGAGGACGGCTAGACTCTCTCCGCCTAGGAAGGGAGCATCTGATAGGGCCCTACTTTCAAAAAGCGCGAATTCAACCCAATGGCCTGAGCCTGGGCATCCTCGGGACCCACTAGCCTCAAGCGTTCGCTGTGTCGATGTATCAGCAGAGGGAATGGAGAACATTGGCGAAACCTAGGAGTCAGCTCATCAGAAATGGCTGAATGAAGAGCGGCCTCCACGCGCAGAATTCTCTTCCGACCTCAACAATTCTTCTTGCCCGATGAGGGGGCAACAGGAAAAATGCATACAGATACACTGCTCTCTCTGGACAGCTTATCAAAGCCTTCCTCGAGGGAAGACTGTAAATTCATCACGCCCCCCACCCCGAGCCAGTGAGCTTTTCCGTCTCCTGAGCTCGCCCCAACTTTCCCGAACATAAATTTACACATTGTCTTTGGTTTTATTACTGAAATTTATGCTGGTGGCCTGACCCAAACCATCCCTGAGCCTGTGTTCTGATCTTCAAGACCTACTCACAAGTTTGCTCTTAGTATCTAACCCTAAGAAGAGCACTGTTATAACGCTTATTAAATAATAACTGCATATGGATATATGTGTGTGTTAGCGAGACAAAGGACAAAATCAGGAGGATGATACTAAAAGGGTTAAGGGTGATTCCTTCTAGGGACAGAGGAGATTTACCCCTTTCTTTGGCAAAAATACTTTCTAAATTCTTCACGACAATTTTTTTATAATAAACATGAGGTGCTCTTCCAATAAGAAAAAGATATAATAAATTAAATTAGCTCACACTTTTACGTGACCAGGCCCAGATTTGTCCCTTCCACGGCGGGTCCGGATTTACGATCGGTTAATTTGAACTCTGCCTCTCTGTCCATCTGTTCTACCTCAACAAAAACCCTTTAATCCGCTGTGTTTGCAGAGCAGTTTCTGACTAAACCCAGCAGGCCGATCCCTCCGACAAACCCTCCTACTGTAACTGGCTCCAGCTCAGGAGGAGGGCAGCGGGGGCCACACCACCCTGAGGTCACTGGGGTTTCTCAGCCCCGGCTCCCTCATTAGCATTTTATGGTATTTGGAGGTGATGAGCCTCAGCTTTGCAGGTTCCACACAGGGAGACCCTCAGATTCACCCGCTCTTATCGCGCCAACACACGGTCCTGACCACACATTTGGACTTTTCGGGCCGCACTACCGTTACTGGGTGACCAAAAATGTGTAGCTCAGGCCTGCACGCAGAACACACATTTAGCATGTGTCTGTGTACCTGTGCGTTCTGAACAAGAAAAGACAAATTAAAACCATAAGAATGAAAAGAGAAAAAGTGGCAGGAGGGAAAGAGAAGGGGAAGCAGAGACCAGTATTTCGATTCCAACATTTACTGGGGTTTTGGCTGCCGACATCCAAATGAAACGCCCCTCCCTGAGAAGCCCACGAGGAGGTAGGGAAGGCACCACTGGGGCAGGAGAGAAAGAGGACCAGACTCAGAAGAGCCGAGCACTCAGTGTCTGGGACTGACTTCCAGAACGACAAGACTCTGAAAATTGTGGAAAGGGCCCAAAACACATCATTTCTAACCTTACGTGAACCACTGTTCTGAGTCTTCCACCAGTATTCTTGCAAAAAAAAAAGAACAAGAAACATTCGCACGGTGGCAGAGCTCCCGTCTTCCTAGCAAAAGAATACGATACATGAAAAATAACACGCTGACAGTGATTATTACCTACCTCAAGCGAGAGGAGCTCTCCCTGCAGTCCATTATCTGATTAGAACAAAATTCTCTCCCAACACCCCACTGAGAAGTTAGCAGACATACTTCCCAAGCACCCCTACTTTTTGTGTGTGTGTGTGTCATCCAACCTAGAGATTCCTAAAACTTCTAGAAGCAGAGTCCAAACCCATGGGCATGTGACCTGTGTATTCACATAGATCCCCTCACCCTTGGGTGAATGACCTACTGTTTTCATCTTCAAATTCTTAATAACTTTTAAACAAGCGACCCCGTATTTTCATTTTGCACTGAGTCCCACAAATTACACAGCTGGTCCTGAACAGGAGTAGTAACACCCATTCTTCTTTATAAAGTGCACTGGAAGATCCGGCCGTGGTCTAAGATCTGAAGCCACAGAACTCCTCACTTTGCCCCCCAGACCTCTTTTTTCTTTTGGACCCTGTCACACCCAATCTCCAACCTCTAGGCTCTGGGATTCTTACGTATCTTTGCAGAAACTCTACAGAAGTTGGGTAAGAGATTTTTCAAAGGTTAAGTGGCAGATTCTCTGCCAGACACATCCCAAATCATAAAATGCCTTCTATAAAATAAATGCATCCTGTTCAGCTTCTGCCACTTCACCCAGGTCACCTCTGAGCTAGAGTTTATAACGGGGAACAAACTTCCAATTACTAGAGCTGTTTATTTCTGCAGAGATGGACCCCGGAGCCTTTCATAAGCAAACCCATTGAGCCCAAACCATGCTTTTCATGGATGAGAGCTTCAGAATAAGGGCAGTTTGTCTATACTGCAGAGAGAAACCAGATGTTTCCCTTGAGTCGAAACAAGCAAATGACAATTCAGTCACACTGCAGAACAGCCCAAAAAGAAAAAAGGAAGTAAATTCCGGAGCACTAGTACGCGTGCGCCAATTTTTTGACCTCCGAACACCTCCAGCTACACTTCTATTTTTCATTGTGCCTGCAGGACACTGATTGCCTTTGCAGGTCTTTAGCAGCAAGCTCCATGCACTAACCCTGGTTAATGTATAACGCTTTAACTCGAACTCTAATCTGACTGTGACAGTGATGAGCTGTAAATTCTACAGCATGTGTACATTTCCTGGGCTTGACACGAACACGCCTTCGCAGACCCGGCAGAGTTCATAGGTTTAAAGTTGAAATTTTCATATTCCGATCAGGTTGTCTGCATTCCCCAAAGCCTAAGAAAAGACTGTTATTTGAAAACAGGCAAAGGGTGGAAGAGTATTAGTATAAATTCCACGGGCCACTTCCTGGGGCTTTTGTTTAAATTAGCGGGAACTTTAAAAAGAAAGGCCGAAGTTTAAATTTAACAAGTGTATACCCAACAGAGGCTTTTAAAATAAATACATAAATGGCCCTTCCCTGCTTCTGGTGCCCAAAAATGATGAAATAGGCCAACACCCGCGGTAGGGGGGAAATACCTTTTGGGAAAGATAACAGTGCAATTTGCATGTGAGATTTTTTTTCTCAGGGTTGTTGTTTTTTGGTTTTTGTTTTTTTTAATTAAACAATAGATCAGTTCACCAGTGATTTGTAATAAAGTCAAACTGAGTAGTTTGAAAGAATAAAAGGAACCTTATGGGTCTGAAATAACAAACTTCACATCTGTCAGAGAATTATGGGAAAGTGTTTGGCAAGACCTATTTTAAGACTTGTAAAAGCTAACGCTCTGAATCTTAATGAGGAAAGCCCGGGAAGGGGAATGCTTTGCTTACTGAGCTGTATTTGAGATCCTCAGTAAAGACCTTTGCAGTACTTCTGCGGCAGTAATATCAAAAAGACCATCACTGAGCAGATGCAAACTATTATACGTAGAATGGATAAGCAACAAGGTCCTGTTGTATAGCACAGGGAACTAGATTCAATACCCTGTAATAAACCATAGTGGAGAAGAACATGAAAAAGAGTATATATATACACGCAACTGAATCACTTTGCTGTACACAAGAAACTAACACAACATTGTAAATCAACTATACTTCAATAAAATAAAAAATTTTTAAAAGACCATCACTGTAACCCTCTTCTTTTAAAAAAGTATAAAGCAGTTTTAGTGTTATCCTAAGTCTGAACAGAGTTCAGACTTTGGAAACAAATGGTGCTTGTGTTTAAGTATACGGCGTTTTCGTTTAGCTAATCATTAGCTAAACAACTCCCCATTAATGAACACATTCCCTGCACTATCCTACCTTCTCCTGATGAACTCCAATGGAATACAACGCCCTAAAAGAAACCCATGTGTGTCCTTAGACCTCAAATTTTAGTCACATTAATTGCAATCCTAAATAATGGTGCAAAGTGGATTTTGAACTAAATTGAAAAACAGATATCACTCTCAAATGGAAGTGAGATCCTTGAGGATATTCTGTAACTGGGAAAGGGAGGAACAATCTGCAAAGAACTGGAGAAGAGGAAAGATATCCGTTCCGTTTTTACACCACATATGTACTAAAAAGCTGAAAATAAGAGGGATTCTCTCCATTTTGCACAGACCTTTGGCTTGCGACTTACGGTTCACCATGTACCCAGATGTCCCCAGCAGGAAAGAAGCATCAGCAATTGTGTTAATTATGCTTCTGTTTGCACTTTCCTTCAAGGCTAATTATCCACTTGCTTCATTTAGCCCTTGATCACAAGTTAGCCTGAGAAAACATTCCTGGTATGAAGACCCCTGGAATTCATCTGGTAAAAATGCAAATCCAACTGCCCTTACTACCTGTGATAAGCAAGGAAGATTCCCCCTCCAGAATTAAAGTTTTGGTTTGGTAAGGACAAAGATAAAGAAAAATAATTCCTTGACTAATCACTCTTTCCTGACCCAACCCAAATCTTTCAAGTAACAAAGTTTTGCTGGGTCTGTTACTACTTCAAGACCCTCTCTTCTTCAGCTTTGGTGTTTGCAGTGCCACTGAATGCTATTAATTTGGAAAGACAGCTCTACAATTAAAGTCATAGAACGCATAAAAGTCCAATAAGAACCTCTCAAGTCTCTGATCAGGTTTAAATGTGGATTCCAAGTAGGAGGAGAGGGGGACGCTTATTTATCTAAAAGCATCACTCCTACTTGGCTTTCAACAGTTTGTTCATCTCAGAATGAGGGGGCTGGATTGATTTCTTTGGACTCAGAAATGTGTTTTGTCCTACTGTACAGAAAAAGGAACTATATTCAATATCCTGTAATAAACCATAATGGAAAAGAATATGAAAAAAATGCATATATATGTATAACTGAATCATTTTGCTATACACAAGGAACTAACACAACATTGTAAATCAACTACACTTCAATTTTTAAAAAAGTGTTTTAAAATGGACCTAAATCTAGAAGACCTTCTGTAGCATATGGATTAAGGCTGAACGCCATGGCAATCATTGAGATAGTCTATGGGAAAGTGTGAGCCTCCGCTCCAGGCACAGAGTGGAGCCTAGACTTATAGGCTAAGGTTTTACATTCAGACAAGCCGGGGATCACATCAAGCTCTACCCCTTAACTAGCTACATCATCTCAGACATAATACTTAACCTCTATGAGCCTCAGTTCCCCATAGGTAAAAGCTACCTCCATAAGACTGTTTAAAATAATTACAGACCAGACCTTGTCCAGCACCTGGCTGGCTTACAGTAGGTAAATCTTTCTTTTTTTTCCTCTCCTCCTTCCCAATCTGGACAGTGTTTTTCCAACAGTTCCAATGCCACCTTCTCCCTGTAGCATGCCTTGATTACAGATTCCTGGATCACAGAATAAACTTTCCAAGAGTCTCAGGTCTTCACTGGCCAGTATGGTTTTTTCTTCTGTTTTCCCAGGAAGGAGAGGCTCAGGAAACAAGGTGGAATTGGGAAGAACAAGACGGAGCCAGAACCTGGAGCTCTGTACCACATGCTTCTAGCCGTCCCAGCCTGTGACCTTTGGAGAACTCTTTACCAGGAACACTTCATGGGCATGTGATTCCGGTAAAGGCACAGGGCCCTGCACTCACAAGGGGCCATTACTTGGTTTCATGCTCTGCTGCCGCCATCTTGAATAATTTTTGAAAAGGGGCCCCAAGTGTTCATTTTGCATTCAGCACCACCAACCATAAAGCCAGTGCTGCTTTCTTCCAACCTCGCAGACTCAGGATGCAGGTCACCTCTTCTGGGAAGACATCATCAGCTCCTCTCTGACGGGTTCCCATAACCTCTGGTTCATACCACCATTAACTCACCCACCGATATTTAATAAACCCCTGCTACAATACCACCAGCACTGCCTTTCTTCAGCACAGACCAAATCCCAGCACAGTGCTAAACTTTTCTCAGGCAAGAGTTATATTTACGGCAACTCTCTAAGGTAGGCACTATTATTATCCCCAATTTACTGACAGATTAAGGGATCTGTCCCCACAGCACGGGGGGAGGCAGAAGCAGGACCCTGAATCCAGGCAGAGCACAAACTCAGAACCACTACTCGCCTCAACCACCAGGCACTGTGCTAAGAACCAGGAACGTGGTGGTCACGAAAGGGGATATTCTTTTTTTTTTTTTTTTTTTTTTTTT